>NW_006263664.1:283056-311715 GCF_000469605.1 Apis dorsata | reverse complement strand
TTATATTATATAAAAATAAAATAACATATGTAATATGTAATTAATATAAAATAATTTTATTAATAATTAATGTAACTATAATTAATATAATTAATAATTAACAATTAATAATAATTAATATAATTATTAATGAAATTCATAATAGATTAAAAATATTAATAATTTATTAATAAAATTAATAAATAATTTTGTAATATATAATTTTGTAATAATTTCATCTCAAGCTCATCTCCTCTTAATAGAGTGCAAGAAAATATTGATTCATTAATCCATGTTGATACTACTAATTAATAAAGTATTTATTTCTAAAAATTAGTTTTAAATTTCTAAAAATTAATTTTAAAATACTAAAAAAACAATAATTAAGTAGAAAAATAATTTTAATACAGTTTTTTAAATAAATTATTAACTTTAGTAAATATTATTTAATATTTTTAATTTTTTAAGGCTTTCATGATACATCTAATTTATATTATTTCAATAATTTGTAATTAATTTTCTTTTTTTATATTTTATATTTTTGATTTTGATAAAGGAAGAAAAATATATAATGGTTAGATTTTTTCTTCACATTTTGTTTTTCATTATAGGAAGAAGAGGAAACTATAAAAAAAAATTATAGATATCAAATTATCTTTGGAGAAAGGTAAAAATTTATCAAATATTTATTATATTTAAATTTTAAATTTTATATAAATATATTTAAATGTTATTAAAAATATATATGAAATATTTTTCTACTTTTTTGTGTAGGATATAGAAAATAATAAGCATTGACAATTTTAATATATTTTTAAATTATAATTCAAAAGTTAATGCCATTTTCATTCCCCATCTTTCAGAGACCTAAGCAAATAAGGCGCGATGGATTAAATCGGAAATGTTTGTTAAAAATTCCTGATGCTCTTCGCAGGCATTAAAATGAGTGATTTTGGGTAAAAGTCTGAAATTACTCTGACTTCCCTCTCTCCTACTCTCTCAGAGGTCAGGCTGTTTTATTCTCCATATTAAAAAAAAAAAAAAAAATTGAATTGTTGGATTCAATCATTTCATAACTAGAACAATGAAAAAAATTCTTGTTTTATTGATTGTTTTAATCGGAAGTTCCAGAAGAAGTGGCATACGATATAACACATATATAGAGATAGTGAAATATGATGTTTTTGTTGCATCTTATGTCTCATCTTGTCTTTGGAAACATTCGAAGGATGTCATTTTGATTAAATGAGAAATTGATAATATTTAGATTATGATTAGAAGATTTCAATAATATCATGGAATTTACATAAATTAGAATAGTTTATTTTGGAAATGTTATATGTCGGAAGGTACTTTTTGGAAGCTAATAATCCTTTCTTACAAGAAATCTAACTGGAATGAGTTATTGTCCATAAACTTAGTACTTTATTGTACATTAAAAAAACACATTTATAATACAATACACTGATAAACAGACAATTTTGCATACCATTAAGATTTTGAAATAGTAACTTGAATAATCGAAATTCTAAACTCAATTATATACTGGACTCAAGAAACATTTTGTAAAATAAAAGTTTTTATAATAAGTATTAACTCTTTATCGGAATGATTTCTATAAGAAATTAATAAATAACAGATTTATATAAAAAAATATCATTAGTAAGATAGAAAACTATCATTGCACAGAGAACTTTAAAAAAATAACAGACCAAAAAGAAAAAAAAGTAGAATGGATTATATTCCTTCCAACTAGAACTTAAATGATGATTCTTTAAAATTTTCATCTATCAAAATTGGATCAATAGCGATATTCTGATGAAACAATGCTTCTCTATTACAGGATTCTTCGCAATGGAGAAATAGAGAAATTTTTTAAGGGAAAACAATATATTTACAATAATACTTTTAATGTTAGAATTAATAGTAAAAAAAAAAAAAAATGAAACTCCTTTTAAATTTTACAGACATTTATTGTATTCTATGACCTAAAAAAATTTTGTAAGAGAAAATAATATAATCCCAGTATTAGAATCGGTAGCAAAAAAAAAAAAAAAAAAAAATGAAACTCCTTTTAAATTTTACAGCCATTTATTGAATTCTATGACCTAAAAAAATTTTGTAAGAGAAAATAATATAATCCCAGTATTAGAATCGGTAGCAAAAAAAAAAAAAAAAAAAAATGAAACTCCTTTTAAATTTTACAGCCATTTATTGAATTCTATGACCTAAAAAAATTTTGTAAGAGAAAATAATATAATCCCAGTATTAGAATCGGTAGCAAAAAAAAAAAAAAAAAAAAATGAAATTTCTTTTAAATTTTACATTTATTCTATCTCTATGCACAGACTTACATACAATAAAATATTAATCATAACATATTACATTCAGTATATTTGTTTCATTACATATCTGGACTTTTAAGGTGAACGATATTTTAAAAATTTGAATTATCCAGATTTTAAATAATAATTTTTTCTCACAAACAATTTTATCTAAAGATTTCTTTTAGAAATAAAGTTTAAACAGAGATATAAACAATAGATTGCTTTCGCTTTCTTCTGCCCTTAAATTTAATTTGCGAAATCTAAAATGGAATGGATTAAGATTCTAAATAATTTCAGCAAATAACATTTTTGAAAATGATGATAGAACAAATTATCAATTTCAATATAATAAATGGCATATAATGGTGGCTAATATTTGCTAAAATTTGAACAATATATTGTACAATACTGATTATCAACAGTGAACAATAATAAATAATAAAACAATAATCCTTCATTATAATGTCGACTAGAATGTGATTTTTGAAGTATATTTTGGAAGGATAACTTTCTTAATAAAAACTTTTTTCATAACAGCCTATGGGATAATCAAAAGATCAATAATCAAGATCTGTATTATATTTTATGGACGAGAATATCACAGTTGCGCCACTTCAAGACATATAAAAGGCAAGAACATCGAAAGTTTTAATAAATAAATAGGCTTATATATATTTTTAATATAATTAAATGTAATAGAATTTATGTATCAATCATTATGTATTTATATTTTATCAATTTACGAATTACATTACGAATTTCTATGACTTTAATATGTATGACATAAGTGATTATTATTCTATGTATGTTAATTAATTTTAATCAATGTAGTTGTAAACCTATTTAATCCTATTATGTATTTATGGTAAATTTATTTATATTATATTGTATATATTGATTTTTTTTTATCAGACTATTTTTTCTTTATTGAGAAATTCTCATAAGACTCTGACTTTTCCGAGGTAATGCTGAATTCTTATCGGCTAAAACTCCTACGATGGCCTTCCTGGAAGCACTGAAAATTTTTGTCATTTGCAGTGCCTTCCACATTGCCACATAGTGACACTTCCTGGGAGAACAGATGGCGTGCCTCCCGAATGATACTTTGATGCTTTTGGCGGCGCCGGAGCCACCACTTCACGGGCCGTAATATCTGATTCCGGTTCGCGTACTCGGGAATCCAGAGACATAATTTCCGGACCACTTGTATCGCGACTCTCAATAACTCTTCGGTTCTAGGCAATTAGAAAAATCTCTCCCTCTTCTTCCGTTGCGAAGCAATGGATTTCTCGTTCATGCTCAGCAACATAATTGCTTTGTAGAAGGAGCACGCCAATTATCTCTTCCCACCAGCATGGACGAAGCAACGGCTGATGGGGAGAGATCTATTTCTATTTGTCCGACCAGGGCATGACATTCCTCCGTGAATACTTCACACTCGGTCAGACTGTGCCATGTCTTAGGAGAAATGCGACACAAGAAACGAAGCAACCGGCTAGCACCTATGTCATTCGAAAAGTGAGTTTTTCGTAATCATATCACTCATTCAGGACTAGCAAGATGACGCGCTGAGAGGAATAAATGCAGAATTCGCCTGTCCATTTCGTAGATCGTATTCATTCTATTGAACAAGACTATCTGTCACTCTCTCCGTCGCATTCGCCCATTCCCAACGAATATAACACCATCGCGGAACGTCCATATCTGCGAGGCGCTCCTTTGCGTATTGAATATTAATGGTACCACCGTCATCCTCTTCAGAAGCACAACCGGGAAGCTGCTATATCGAGTTTCGAATTATACCCACGCACAGTAGAATCATGTCTCAATTTCTCACTTTTCCATCCTTTTTCCATCCATCTTTTTCTTTCATTAAATTTGTTTTATATTTTTTAGACTTACATTGAGGGTCAAGCCGGACAGAGCCGTCAGGCAAGGCTTATACACCGGAGAAGGGGAGATCAAGTACTGGATTGGCTAATACATCCATCGACTCACTCTCTAATATCCTCGAGTAGAGAGTGTTCTCAATTGGAAAGTGTTCTCTTCGCTGCACATCATAGTTTGAGATTTTTTTATAAAAAAAAGTAGAGATTTTTTATAAAAAAAGAATTTATTATCATCTTCGCGATCTGGCTGATTAAGCCAAAAGCTCTGTGTTTGCGAAATATGACTACAAGCTTATGTATAATAAAATTCGAGTACCTCACGTACGCTAAATCCGTACTGCAGTCAAATAATAACTATAGCTTCTAGAAGTAATTAAATGTGTAGCATATGTTATAGAATAGAAAAACTAAATTATTTTCGATTTAATGTGATTCTTAAAGATTTCTCATTTAACAACTATTAAAATAATTATTAAATAATTGATTGAATAAATGACTGACAAATACTTAAATACTAGTAAGTAAGTGAATTTTGAATAATAATTGATTGATTAAATATTTTATTGCTTAACATTAAGTATTTTGATTGCACATTTTGCTATTACTTATCAGTGTCTTTCATATGAATTCTATCATTTATTGTCGATATTGACACTTTATCAATCTTTTATTATAATTATTGTAATTACTATATACTATTTAATAATTATCCATAATTATAATTTTTATTGTAATCTTATCTATAATAAATTTTTATATAATCTTATTTTATTAAGTATTTATTGTAAATTATTTTTTTATAAAATATTTATTAATACGTATTTAGTATTATTATAATTTCTTAAATTATATATAATATTTTAATTTTATATAATATCTTTCAAAATTAAAAAAAAATTAATTCAAATATAGAAAAATCTTATAAAAAATGCACATCAATTCTAAAGAATTTCTTTTTTTAACAACAAGGTATATTTTAGGTATAAACCTCATAAAGTTTTGATTTTATCTTATCCAATTTTTGTAGTTTTATATTTTCTTATATTTAGTGATTTATTTAAAGGATCGTATTTTGTAATTTCAGATATACATGCTTCAGATATATCACATCAAAAATATTAATATCATTAGATATATATTTTAAAAATGTTTAACTTATTTGAATCATTTTCATTCATTTTAATCAAACAAAACCAATATTTTGCCATATATTAAAAATTTCTTATTTATTCTTTTAACTGTCTATTTGAATTTTTTACATATAATATATAAATAATATCTAGCCATATAATTTTTTTTCTTATCTTAAAGAATTTTATAAAATTTTCTGAAAATATTCTTCGATTATCTTGCAGCATTCAACCTCAAATTAATTATCTATATAATATTTATTTTAATTAATTATTTATTTTATAATATTAAATACGATTTGTTATATATGTATGTTACATATATATGATTTTAAAATGCTGAGAATATCAATATAAGTGGATTTATTTTGACTAAAACGTCCAATTTTACACATAATAGGGGATTGTAATTTAATCGTTTTCAGTTTGCAATTGTTATCATTTGAGCGATATCATAATATTCTAAAATATTCGTACATGACAAAATATTTAACAAATGAACTAAAAACTATGATAAGAGATTCCTATTATACACGTGAGATTCATGTTGCAGCACATTAATTTATCGCCAAAACTTATTAGAATATCGAAACAATAAACAATCCATTACATATTATGCATTATGTAAAAAGTATTTCTTTCAAAGCCAATTATTCATAAATGATTAGTTTTCATATTCATAATATATATCAAGTGATTATTTTAATATACTTCTTTTTTTTAATATACTTTTTTTTTTAATTTTGTTTAATTTTAATATACTTCTATCCATGATTTTAATTTTATTATTATTGTTATATACACACTATTTAAAGTATATTCTTTATACTATGGCAATAGTAAGTTTTAATTATTATCACGATTATCGGAATTTATTAATTTTCTCATTTTCGATTTTATTTATATTTTATTATTGCATCAATAAACGAAACATCGCGATTAGGAGCAAAAGCTTACATTGAATAAGATTTACAATAATCATAATATATCAAATATTATTTTATCCATTTATACTTCTTACTACAAATATAAAGAAACAAAGAATACTTCTCGTATGTGAATGATAGCAGAATATATATAATAATTATAATAATAATTATTATTATCATTTTATATTAATGCTTTTTTTTAAATATATTAATTAATTTAATTACTTAATCTAATCATCGAATGTGAAATATGATATATCTCTTTTTTAAATTCAAATTTTCTATGAAATATTTAAAAAAATTTTTCTCTGAAAATTTTGATTTTTGATGTTTTAGTCATTATGTACGATGCTGATGAATCTTTTGAATTCTCGGAATAATATTTTCGAATTCTCAGTTTCTTCCTGCTGACATGATACTCCATAAAACTTTTTTAAGTTTGAAATTTCTATATCGAAAAATTCTTTCATATATGCATGATGTAGCAAATAAAATACGTGTTATACATGTATATATATAATATTTTGTCGCACGATAAATTTTGAATTCCTAAACACATACTCAATGTCAAATTTTTTTTTATAAAATTCTTGTAGATGTTAATTTAAATTGTTATAATACAATTCTGAAGATTTTTAATTCTATTCTCTATAATGTAATAGATTAATAGATTTAGCATCTTGATGCAATAACGTTATAAATGTTTGTATACTTCGGATTATCAGTTTATACAATAAATTGTATTTATTGGTTCATATTTTTTATCAATTTCTCTATATTTCTTTATTTAATTTTATGTCCATTTTGGGATTATTTTATGTTAAATGTTTCAGTTAATTCGCATGATTTATTTTTTTTAATTATATTTTTTTAATTCAAAATTAATCTAATTATGTCATTATTTTAAAATATTTTCTTATATGTATTAAATATTTGAATATAAATTATATTCGCGCTATATCTGATTACAAATTACATATCTGATATTATGATGTATAGTTCTTTCTTCATAAATAACATGTTTTTCTCAATAAACTTTTGCAATAATAATTAATATTCAATATTAAAATTATGATAATGATAATCTTTCAAACTAATTTATAAATGGCTAAATATTTATGCTTCACATATCTGCATCTTATATATTAATAGCTGTATGTTTATATGTTTCTGAATAATGTAGAAATCTAATGATTATTGTATCTTGTAATAGTATTGTAATTTGTAAAAATTATTTGGTATACTCATTTATATAATATGAGATTTCTATCCTTTCTCGCAATATAGTCTAATTTCGATAATAACCAATTTTCAGATCTAATTTTCAGATCAAATCTCAGATTCCTCATAAGGAACACATTTCGTTGACAATTTTAATTATTTGATGATTTTATATTTTTTAATCTTACATAAGATTCATATCTTACATTATATTATATTATTCATATCTTACTATTTTAAATTTATTTGAGATGATAATCATAAATATCACTTAAATATTAATATTTTTACTAACAAGAAAAACTTGCAAATTCAATAAAAATTCAAATAAAATTTCAAACTTTGATAATGCAAATATATTGTATTTAATGTGTAATTATAAATTGTATTAAATATGTAATTATATGTATATGTAATGCATATAAAATTGATTTATAAAAATTTGGCTATTTTTTTGGATTTTGTGTTATAAGTTGCGAACTATAAGAGATAGAACTATAAGAGAAAAAAGTTTTCAAATAAAAATTATTTCTTTTAATGAAAATTATCATTTAATAAAAATATTTATCAATTAAATATAATTAAATTAGAAAAAAATTATAAACAAAAAATTTATAATTTTTATTTTTTAATTCATTCTTTTGCGAAATCGATAGATTTAATGATTATGAAATAACATAAAAAAATGAATAATTTTTTTTTATTTTAAATCTTGTATATAATTTTTCAAATTTAGTCTAAATTCTTTCCAATTATAATTTCAGTCGATTTTATGGCTATATATTAGTCATAGACATAATTCATGAAAATCTATCTTTGTGTGTCGAGATATTATAAAAAAATATATTTTTTTTATAATATATAACTTTATAATATAAAGTTAGAACTTGATTAAAATCAATCATTCCAATTTTTTAAAACTTTTTATACATTTTTAAATATTCAATATATATAATACGACTGTTCATTATTATGAATAATATATAGTTATGTATTGTCATATGCGAAATTTTTTTTATTTTCTTTATAGACATTTAGTTTCTTCTTTAATCTATTAAAATTGTTTTTAAAAATTTATCAATAAAATTTTAATTGATGTTTAAGAAAAGCAACTTCGATAATCTTGAATGTGACATTATAAAAGTCTCTCTTAAGTAACTCTTAAGAAATTTTGGCCATTTTGTTTTCTATTAAAAAGTTATTAAATTTTCAATTTAAAAGTTAAATATTAAAAATTTTTTATTTAAAAGTTATTAAATTTTACATAAATAATAATTTTAAATAAAAAAAAATTTACATAGTAAATCGATAATAAATAGAATTATGTTATAAAGTATATCAATGAATATCAACGAGTTGATGTGAAATGACGATTTTAATTAGTATTTAAATAATCTAATACATAAAACTTGTTTTAAAGAAAACATCAAAATTGTAAATTCTTTATATAAAAATTTTGGGAAATAATAAAATATTTTGTGAAATAATAACGCAAATATAAGAAATATTTATTGTATATAATTGTTTTCATATCCCTTCAAGATGAATTTTTCCTGAAAATATATTAATTCTCAATTTATAATATGTATAAGATACTTAACAAAAGATACAAGATAACATTCAATATTCTTTAAATATTTAAAGGATTCGTAGAATTGTTTCTTAAAAACACTTCAGCATAACTACAGATGTTTATAAATGATATTTTTAAATTATACTTAACAACAACTAATCATCTAACAGTTAATAAAATTTATTCAATTTTCTTAAGATTCTATATGCAGCATTTTTTTTAAACTAATTTTAAAAATTCTTTTTAAATTGAAAGTAATCTGATCATAACCAGAGATCTGATTGAAGATCGGTTAAGTACTCTAACCGAAGATAACTGTAGAAAGGAATTTAAGAGCACAAACGTTTTTAAAAATATAACAAGAATTAAAAGTTTGTGAATTCCCAAACTATTTAGATTAAATAAAAAATAAATTCATAATTCACAATTTTGTAAATTCAGTAAATTCTATATTACAATGTGTATTTACCACGCGAACAAATATAGAATATATGTTTTATGTGTTTTGGATATTAGTCAAATGAAATGTGGTAATTATGATTTGACGATACCAAAAATTATACCGAAATCATATTAGAAGCAAAAAATTCAGGCATTAGTTTCTTAGTTACAATAGGAATAGAGATGAGTTATATCCGCGTGATCGTTGCAGACTATTAATATTGTTTTGTCAACGATATAAGAAAATTATCATTAATTTTCATAACATTAATACAAAATAAAATAATTAATTATCAATTAATTTAAAAAATATTTGTTTAATAAAAAATATCTTTATATTATTTTAGTATTAATTGAATGACACTGTATTGTATTTTTATAAAAAATACAGAAGTTTATGTATATTACAATAGAGAATGGATGCATTAAATTTTATTTATTACAAAAAGAATTTTTCAAAATTTTTAACATAGAGATTGTTCAAAATTCTTTAAAATTACTAAATTCCAAATAATTAGTTGATCATTATCAGTATTAATGATCGTATAATGAACAATGCATTAATCCAATATGATATATATATTTTTTTCAATTTTTTTTGTAATGTATTTATGTGTAAATTTGTTAAAAATAAATTGTCCGTCAATATTAAAAAAAAATATTCAGAAGAAGATAACCCAATGGTACATTTTATTTAAAGCTTGAATTTTTAAATAATTTTATTTATTTATTTAATTATTTTTTAATTTAATGTAAGTTATAATGTATTTATTTCTTTTTATCCCAAATATATTGATTGTTTTTTGTTAGAAAAGTTTTATATTTGTCTTCTTATATTATAATTATTATTTATTTTAAATGACAAATAAATTTAATTTATTCGTCTTATACGATAACAATTGATTAATTTATTCAAAACATAATCAAATGCTACTATGCTACTTGCTTGACTAGATTGGCACTCTGTAATTGGTGGAGTATTCTTTGTTAGTAACTCATTAATAATTCCGTAATATTATTATATAATAATAATATTCTAATATAATATATTAATTATTTTAAAAATATCATAATAAGATTTCATTACATGTTTCTTAATCTTATATTTTTTTTCGCTGATGATTTCTGAATAATTTATTATTACTTTCTATTTCTGTTAATTATAAAATTACATATTATATCTTCATATTGATAATATTAATTTAATCGATGAAATGATTTATCGATTTAATCGAAAGAAATTATTTCTCTCTTTTTGTTAGCTCCAAACCATTTCGAGAGATATGGTATATAGTAATAAAAATAATTATTATAAAGTTCGCTGTTAATACGTTCGATTAACAAGACGATTAAAGGCAAAGACCATATGACGGCCTACGCTATCACTAAGATTCGAAATTAAAAGTTCGGAAAAAGTTCTAAGTTCAAAGATTCTTAAAGATTAAGGAATTTCAAAAGTAATTCTTCTCAGGCAGGATTATATTGATTGTCGTTGAGACTGGCATGGTTGCAACTATCGTCTTAGGCCCCAGGACCATACTCCAGTCACAGTAAATTATTTTTAAATATACAAAGCAAATGATTACCAAATTTTTTTCTCAAAAACGGCATTGTTCTTGTAGTATTATTCTGTGCCATCTGTTCATGTCTGGACATCAATTCTGTGTTTGAAAACTTTTATTCATAGTACTTTTATCATCGAAAATATATAATCATAATGTTTCTATTACATTTTTATTATTATATCCTAATATAGAAAAATTATACTGACAAATTTTCAATATTTAGAATGAAATTTTAAATTATTTTATTGTTTGTTATTTTGTTGTTTTTATTGTTTGAAAAATGCTTTAAATTTAACAACATTTTTCTAACATAACAAAAAATAAGAAAAGATTGAACAAAAAGATTATAAAAAAATAAGAAGAAAAAAATGAGAATAAAAAAAAAGAAATATTTTCTTTAAAAGAAATATTTTCTTTAAAAGAAATATTCTGGCAATTTTACGAATAAAGAAATACGTTTGAATAAATTTAATTATTAATGAATTATTAGCAAGTAATGTAAAAAGTCTATTCTATTAAAAAAAAATCCTACAAAATGGATTTATTCAATTAAATCATTTTTGTAACTTATTAAACTAATCGTTTTAGTAACTTATTGAATTAAATCATCTTTTTAAAAAGTTTCATGTAATTAAAATAAAACTTAATGCTCATGTAATTACTGAATGAGTCACTAATGCATAAAATTACTGAATCAAGTCAAGTTTTATAAAATATCTATTCTATATCTCCGTATTAATAATTAACAATTTGAGAATAATTTGTAATTTGTCTTGATAATTTAAGATTAATATTAATTTTAAGGCATTAAAAATTATTAAAATATATATATATATAAAGAAAACAATTATTTTAACAATTTTATGTCTAGAAATTTTCAATGTATAAAAATTTTAATTTTAAATTTAGAAATATATCGAAAAGTCATTGATCAAGTTATTGAATTACGTAAAATTAATAATTTTAAGCATTATTTAATAGATTAAGAATATTATATTTATCTATAGTTCATCCAATGAGTAAAATTTGTACATGACTGATGAATATTTCAAATATAATAAATAATATTTTCAAAATAGTGAAATAAATTTGAAATAAATTTGAAATAAATTGAATAAATTTGAAATAAATTTTGGTTGAAATAGACTTTTTTCCGATCAGAGTATATTGTTGGTAATGCTATATGACTATTATTTTGATATTTTATTTCAAATTATTTTTTACTTATTACAGTTACATTTTATTATAGTATCAAATCAATTTATATCGAATGAGCAATTGTATCAGTATATATTTTGTTATTAAATATATATTTATATGTTATAATATATATATTTATATATATTGAACGAAAAACAATATATGTATAAAACATATGTATTATATTTATAATTGAATTTATCATATTTAAATAATCCTTATCGCAAATAAGTTTTATTCATGTAATGAATAAAAATTAAACGTTTTAATAATTTGTAAATAGAATTTTGTAAATATTTAAAATCAAAAGTATTTAAATTACTTTTAAACCTTTGAATTAAATTAACATTTTTGGATCCTATTTGTTAAATTTTATGAAATATTAGAAGTATGAAAAAAAATCAACAATTTTTGATACCCTAAAATAAAATTTATTTCAATTTATTTTAAGATATATGTTATTTTATTTTATACATTTTATATTTGATACAAATAATTTGATATACAATGCATTTATATATACGCAAAATGATATTGATAGTTTTAGAAAATATATCAGATTTTATTTATTTATGCGAATATAATGATAATAAAATAATAAAATTATTTTAATATTAAATGTAATAAGATATTTTCAGCATTTTCATTTATTTAATATTCTAATTGAATAATTTATTATTTTACAAAAAACAATTCATTATTTATTTTATAGTATGTTACATTACATTTTATAATAAAAAATATTATAAAATAAATATATATTGAAATACATAAGAAATTTCTTTTTTATAGGATGTCTTAGAATGCAATAGTGTAATTAGACAAGAAGATATTCTATAAATAAAAATAAATTGAAAAAATATAATTTTTTCAATTTATTGATAATTTTTTGATATAAATTTTCTGTTTGGCATAAATTAGAACTTTTTTTTATTTTGTTAATATTATTATTATATGTACATATGTATATAATTATATGTATATTGTATACATTTTTATAAATTATAATTCAATACTGTTATATTAATAAAAATATTTTTATTAACATTTTTTTATATAAACAGTTATATAGATAATAAGATAAGATAATAAAACTTAAACAAATTTAAATTACCTATTAGTCACTATTTATAAATTACATTAAGTTGTACAAATTATTCATTTTTCATTATTCTTTTAAGCAGAATATTCATACATAGTTATTTTTTGAATTCTTTGTTATTTTTTATATTTGATTCATTTTATTGTGTTTATAATATGATACATTTGATAATGTGTTTAATCATTATTATCATAATTTCTCTTTTAATCTCTCAAAGTCATACATATATAATTTTTTTCAATTTTATTTAGTATTTTTAATGTTCTTATTAATATTTTACTTTACTTTCCTTGTAATGTACTTTGATTCATTGTTGTTCTTAATATTTGTATTCATATCTTATTTTTGTTACATTTGATTTTTAATATACTCTATTGAACATAAAATAAATTACATACATAAACATAAAATAGTTGATTTTTGTAATAAATAATTAATTGAACTTATATTAAATTATTATTGAATTGTAATTAATTAAATTTATATTATATTATATTTTAAATGAAATAATTTTTAATAAGATTATTCACATAATTTTATTAAAAATAATATTAATAAATAAATATCTCATTGAATTAAAATTTGAAAATTTCAATAATTCTTGTCTATAAAAAGATAAAAATTATATAATTATTTGTTTTGATTAATTTAATTGTTATTAATGATTCATTTCTTATAATTATATTTATCAATTGTAATTTTTTACATAATTTATTTTTTCCTTTAATGTAATTTTTTTCAAAATTTCTATTAGCATTTAGAATGATTTTTTATATATTATATTGCATTTTAAATATATATAAGAAAATACTTTAATTTGATTCTGAAGTATATCATTTTTTAAAATGAACAATTTACTTCTTTATAATAAGACAATTGATAAAATAATATTTAATATTTTTCTATTCATATAAATATTTTTCTATTTATATAGTTTCAAGTTTTAAATTGATCTGAAATAAATATTATTCTATGATATACTTACTTATATTTTAATAATTTTATAGATTTATGAAATCAATCATCATTTCATTTATAACAATTTAATGTAACCATTATTTTCTAATGTAACCTATTACATTAGAAAATAACAAAAATTACATTTATTTATATTTGTATATATTTATCTTATTATATTAACTTTAATTTTAGTCTTTTATATTAATTTTTCAACTTCATATAATAAAAAACTTAATTTTAATTTTTTTTTAAATAATCAAAGATTATTAACACTTTATTACTAACAAAATTATAAACAATTTTTGTATTAATTCAGATTTAATGTTAATATGCACTTTTTATTTTATATTAATTTTTTTTTTCATTTTAGTACTATATATAAATTTATTTTCTTTTTATTTTATTACTATAAGTTACTATTTATTTAGACTTTTTTACTTTTTAATATTTTATTTTTATTTGCTTTTACTTGTTATTTTTTATTAGCACATTTCTTAATATCAGTACAGATATTATATGATTTCTCCTTTATGTATTGTGGAAGTAATTTTTTCAGCTAATTTTTGTGATTCATTTCATTACATAAATTAATAGTATATTTATTTTAGCTCCTATATATATATGAAAGGATTTTGTTATTATTTTTTATTTTAATTCCATCCATGTCAATTTAATGACATTTAGCTCATATATGTATGGAAATAATAATATTAATATATCATGTTTAATATCTCATTGAATTAAAATGTTTTTTTTCAAATTTTACTTCATTTAATTAAGCTGAATATTTCTTATATTTTTCAAATGAAAAACTATATCTTTTTTTATATTTTAAAGATATTTCGTTTAAAAAGTGGACTAATATAGTGCATTATATCTATCATAGATTTAAGATATTTGACAAATTTTTGAGAACGTTTGAGATAATTTTTAAAAGTTCTTTGCATTCATCTAGTAATCATCAGTCATGGAATTTGCCTTGAAAATTAATTAGATTCCTTCAACTGATTTTGCCATGGACAATTATGTAACGATGCGAGAGACTTGTATTTTTTAAAACATTTATGTCATTTTTATTATATAACATTACAATATTTTTTTGATTTGTTAATATATTAAAATATATATATAATATAAAATATATATATATATAAAATATTGTTTTCATTTAAATAAAAAATTAATAAGATATATTTTGAAAAAAGAATAAGAAAAATTCCTTATTCTTTATTTTTAAAGTTACATACTTTTTTTATTTATATTTTTTTATATGATCACCATCAATATGCAATACATTTTTATTATACTTACTTATTTATATCTGTTTATGACAAAGTTATTTTCTTGAAATTGTATTTATCATATAGTTCACATTTGACATTAATTTTTTTTCTATTTATTTCTGAAGCAATAAAAAAATTAGTTATGAAAAAAAGAATCTACTGCAAAGAAATTAAAAAAAAGAAAGATTTCGAAAAAATATTTTTTCATAATTTTTTTCATAACACAGATTACAAAAAGTATTTAGCGGAAATAAATTGAAGCATATAATGATTATGTAAAAAAATTAGTACATAATTTTTTAAAAGTAAAAAATAAATTTTTATTTCTTATTTTATTTCTTTTTATAATTTTATAAAAATATTATCTTTTTATTCATTTTTTATTTAAATGAAAGCAAATTTTTGGTTCATTTTTGTAAAAATTATAAATAATATTTCTTATTATGATTTTAGATGATTTCTTTCTCAGAGTAATGTAATACTTTTTTCTTTCATTTTCTTGATTTTTTTTCCTGGAGATATTAACTTTTCATCTACCGAATTCGGAATTTTTCTTTCAAATTCTATTAATTAATTTAATGAATAGACCCATATAATCTGCTACACGAATATTAATCTATTGAATGCCATGAAGAAATTGATTCTTTTTTCTTCATTATAGTTCTTGATTATACAATGCACAATGATCTCATTATATATTTTATAGAATTTTAATAATATTTAATTTAATTTAGATTATAGTAAGAAATAGTAACATTGTTGGCATAAAATTATTTGGCACTTTCTATTTAAAAAGTCGCCAATTCTTCAAAATATTATATTCCAATGATGTATTCTTCCATATCACTGTTTTTTGCAGCATGGTTCTATATAAGCATTGTTTGTCAATGTAGTTTTTGTAAATAATTTTTCAAAGAATTTCTTCTTGTGTTGTTTTTTGTTTTTCTTGCTTTTCCTGTGCTAATTTTTAATTGTCTTCCATAATAATCTAATAGTAACATGTACTTCGTTATCTTTTGTAATCATAAGGAAATTATTGGATTAAATATTTCATCCTTTATCATATCTTATAATTTTTCTTTAATCAATAAAAAGTTCAGTTTATAATACTATATAATTATCATTATTTAATTTTTGAATTGCAAAATGTGCACTTTTACCATTCGCCATTTCGATTCTCTTTGTCACTTTACAAATTTTTTTGTTTTTATTGTTAATCATTATATATTGAGATTTGGTTTCATAATCTATTGTAAATCTAGAAAACCTATTATAAAGATATGAAAATAATAAATAATAAAATAATATATTTATAACACAGAAAATAAACTTTTACAATAGCAAACACATACTATTTGGATCCAATCATCAACATTGACTTTGTTGGACTGCTAAAAATACTCATTACCTGGTATCACCACCTGTCGGTTTTGTTTGAAAACAAAAAGAAAAAAAAAAAAAAAAAATATTGCTGTAAAACATCGATTTTATATATTTATATATTATTCAATTCCAATTTTAGACAAAAAATAGTAGAACAATAGCAAAAATTATATTATAAAAAAAATATTATTATTAGATTTTAATATTATAAAATTATTAACTAATATTACAATTGGAAAAGTGATTTTATATAAAAAAATAAATCGAAAATATAGAATAATATAGAATTTTTTCGTACAAGATTTTGTTTTTAAGAAAATCGATTTTAAATATTTGTCAGATATACTTGACTATGATTTAATGTATATATATAGTCTCATAGTTTACTTTTTCTAATTTTATTATAAATAATTAAGAATATATAATAAAACAGAATATTAAATTTAGAATAAATTGCATTAGAAAAATGGTCATTATCATGCTAAATACACAATTATATTCTACAAAAAAAATTTCTGTGAATATTTTCCGTGTTCTGCTGTTTTAATTGATTAAATGTAAAATGATTTAATATGACTTCATAAATAAAATAAAAGTCAAGTGATGTAAGATCTCAAAAACGTGATATTCAATTATTAATCTTTCACTTAATTAAACTTTAATATTTTTCATTTAAAAAAATCTCTCACTTGAATGTTATAGAACGTGATATTAAAAATATTCATAAATAAATTTGAAAAAGTAAGCTATAATTAAATAGATCGAGATATAATCAAATATTATCAATGAATATTTAAAATCGATTTTTTTAAAAATAAAATTTTATTCTATATTTTTCTATTTTTTTTTAACCTATTTAACTTATTTTATGAGATAGAATCATTTCCAATTATACTATCAATTACTAATCATGAAAGTAATATTAAAAAATAATAAATAAATAAAAAACAGAATATTTTTAAAATAAAAACTAATAATTAAAAAATTAAACTAAAATATAATCTGTGATAAAAAAAATTAAAAACTTAATTCATATTTTTCAACATTTTCGTGTTTTTATTTAAAATTTAAAAAAACAATAAGATAATTTTTCAAGTTCTATAATTTCTTGTGTCAAAATTATATTTACTTATACTGTTATATCACTATCACTAATATATATTCATGATTTCTTAAGTTCTTTATCGATATTATACTAAGCATTGATGATCACTCTAGTTGAGGTATGAAATGTCTATTATATAATGTATTGATTTTAAATTATACATGCTTATACTTATAGAAAAAATTATGAATCATAAAAAAAAAATATTCTATATTTTTATTATCACAAATATTATATATAATTTAGGATTTTATATAAATATAACATAGGATTTCATATAAAATGATTATTATAAACATTTTTCATAATTGTCTACATTAACATATTTAGTATTACTTTAAAATCGAACATATTTTTGATCTATTAATTAATTTTTTCACAATTTTTTTTCTAATTGCTTCTATATTTGCTTATTTATATTTTTGTCAATTTCCTAACTCTTAAAAATATTTTTCTTCTCATTTGTATTTTTTTTTTTTCTGTAGGACTTTTTATTTGTCATATAACAAACATATATATATATATATACACAATATTTATGTAGTATATGGATAATGATAAGAACTAATAATGGATAAAATATTTACAAGAATATTTTCATAATAGTTTTATTTAAAATTTAAAAAAACAATAAGATAATTTTCCAAGTTCATTTCCATAGTTTACTTTATATATAATATTATATATAACAGTTCATATATAACATTCATTCTTTCTAAAATTATGATAATTTATTATTATAATATAATTATTTTTTTTATATAATTATTATAATTATTTTGTTTCAATTTTTTTTTAATCCATTCATATTTTGTTTGTGATGCAATATGAAAAATAAAATAACACTCTTCTATATATATATATATATATAAAATATATAAAATATCTTAATATCCTTAATATCTAAAATATATTAATATCTTTTATATAATACATCAATGTTTTTTAAGAAAAAAATTGTAATATATATTGAGCCTTATTTTACATTTATAATTTTAGTAAATTTCGTTATTTTTTTTATATAGTTCCTAAAAAAAAATCATCGCTTATTCCGGATATTTCATCAATTGTATAATTATAAAATTTAGATTGTTTAAATTATTGACATCCAAAATATTTATTTTCTCTTAAAATTAAAATACAAATAAAAATAAAATAGAATATAATTCATCAAACTTTGTAATAAAAAGTATATATTTAATGCATGTTTTGATTATAATATTTTTAGAATTTTTAATCTTTCTGTTATATATATTTCGGTTATAACATAAACATGTTTCGGCATAACATAAACATAAGTTGCTATATCAAGTTATATCTAATAATATTATACTGATATTGTTTTAATTTTATCTTACTATTATAAATATATAATAATAAAGATAAATAATATCTCATTACATGAATATGATTTTACCAACAATCTGATTTTTTTTTTGTATTTTTTATTATTTTTTGATAATTTCAATAATGTTTTTATTAAATGTGTTTATGATTTTTGTTATTGTAATATTGTATGATATATTATACATCGTGAAATTTAATTGATTTCAAAAATTATGAAATTTAGTGTCGTGATTCTAAAATTCACAATTTATTATCACATGAAAACGTATCTTAAAATACTAATAAGCAGCATAATAATTATATCATTTTATTTCCTCTCTAGTTGATTTTTTTTTTTTAATATGAATGTGATACTGAATATAGAACTTTCTTTTTATTATTGAAAGTTGTAAAATTAATAAGTTGTGTATATTAAAAAGTTTATAAATAAAATATTCAGTGAAAAGTTTGAAATAAATTAAGTTATTTTAAAAAAAAGAAATTATTTAGTGAAAAAATAATTTTCTTATATTCTATATAAACAAATATGTGATAGTTTGCCAAATATATATTATGTGTTTAATCATATGGAATTAATGGTAAAGTATTTTATTTAATAATACATAATATAAAAATAATCAATTATAGATAAAATATCATGAAATAATAAATTTTTATATTTAAAAATTTTTCTTTGTTTGAAATATTCTTACAATTTTAAATTTTAAATTATTTTTTATTTCTTTAAATATTTTTATCAATCTATGTATAAGTTAATTTTTTTTTACATGCATAAATAAAATACTTGATATTAATAATTTTTCTTTCATTAGATCCTGATTGAAAGTATGTAAAATAATGTAAAATAGATGTAAAATAATTGTTCTTTTTTTTTTGAAAATGTTATACATTACTACTTTTATTATTAAGATACAAATTTTATTTATTTCATAATATAAATTCTTTGTGCGAATAAATTTGATTTAATAATCAAATATTCAATAAGTTTCTTTGTATATTACAATAATAATAAATGTTCAAATCTTTATCTCTTATGATATTAAAATCTGAATTATATGAAATTATATTTTTTTTCTTAATAAATATTGATATTTATTCATATTTTATAATAGTTTTACATTTTAGAGATATAATATAAAGATATTTAAATATTAAATACTAGATATAATATATATTTTTAGATATAATATAAAATATGTATTATTTTGTATATATTTCTATTAATTGCATTTTAATTTTATGGTAAATTTCGATTAAATATTTCAATATTCAAAATAATATAATTAAATATATTATATTAAATTATATATTATATTAAATATATTATATTAATTTAATATATTATATTAAATTATATTAAATTATATTATAAAATGTATTAATTTATGTTATTATGTTTCTTATTATTTAAAAATTATACATATATATAAAAAATGTATAGATTTATTTCATATTCATTTGTTTAAAAGTTCATGTAATACTTTTAAACAATTACAAAATAATATTATAAAAATATAATGAAAATATAGACCTCATTTTTTAAATATTAAAATGTATATTTTATATTTTTTTATATATTGTCTACATTTCAAATATATAACAATTATTTTTAGAAAGGACTGTTTATTATATTTTAAATTTAATAAAATTATGAATGAATATAATAAATGAATATCTTCATTATATTTTAATTTCTTTATATATTTTTATATATTATGTTTTGATAATATTGGAATTTTTGAATTCTGATTTTAATAGTATCCATTTATGAAAAGTTTAGAATCACTAATTTAAATAAATTAGTTATATGAAAGTGTCACAATTATGAATTTATATTAATTCATTTATTCAATGTACTAATTCTAAATTACTAATATATTATAAAATTTCTTAATATTATTTCATATTAATAAATTGATAAAAAAATTAATAATTATTTGTAACCATTTATAATCATTTAAGACTTTATATTCAATAATCAATTTGATATTAACTTTATTATAATTCTTGGTATTCAAAAAGATAGAACATATAAAATATATAGAATACAATATATTTTCATTTTATAGTTTTATATTTTATAATTACAAGTAATAACAATAGTTATTATTTTAAAATTTATTTTTTTTATTTTTAAATGAAATTTTGAAAGATATATTTGAATTTAATTTTTATAATATTTTTAGTTATAATATTTTTAGTAGGAATAATGTTAGTAATATTTTTATATTTATTATTGTAAAGCTAAATCAAAATAAAAATCAAAGTAAAATTAAATTGAATTAATATATTTTGTAAATCTTAATTACAATTATATCTACAATATATTTTTATAATTCTTATATTTTTATAATTATTATTTTCTATTTGAATCATTTTGTATATGATTTGAAAATTTAAAATTTTTGAAATTCTTGATCAATTTGAAAATCTTGAAAGTCTTTAAAATCTTGATCATTTCAACAATTTTGAATATCTTGAATATTTTGAGATTTTTTGCAACTTTGAAAACTTAATGAATATTCAATATGTTAGTATTTATTGTATTTATTCCATTATTTTTCATTCATATAAAATATTAATTAAAATATGAAAATATGAAAATATGAAATATATGGAAAATTGAAGTTAATAACTTCAATTTTAAATATATTTATTTATTATTCATTTTTATAAATAATATTTTAATAATTATAAATATTGAGAAGACAAAAAAGTAAAAAATGAAATAATATGCATATTAAAAAGGATAACAAAACAAGATATTTAATGATATAAATTCTATATCATATTTGAATTTATATTATATTGAATTTATATATTTTAATTTATTTAAGTCTTGAAAATCTTTATTGTTTTGTCAAGGAATCTTAATATCTATTCTTCAATATTTTATATGTTATAGATATTTTTATCAATTTAATTAACAACATTGTTTTAGCTTGATGATTTTATATTATTTCGAATATTATTTTGAATTGTTTTAATCGTTTTATGCTCGTTCGAATCGTTTGTAATTTTATTTATAGTAGAAGAATATTGAAATTAATTAAAGAATGAAATAATTGCATGAAGAATAAATAATAATTTTATTGATTTCTCAGTGATATAAAATATGTGTGTTTTTTTATGAAATGAAATGTTTTGGCTCTCTTTTTTAAATTAATAAAGTTGATCGAAATTCTGAATAATATTCTGGATTAATAATTTAATTTAATGATATTAATATAAACTGAATTAAGATTGAATGTTACAGAATGATTACTGAGAATGTTATGATTTTTATATCTGTTTGAAAATGTGTATTATATATTGATATAATCATATATTGAGCACTTTTGCCTATTAAAATAGAAAAAAATTAGGTCGATGAATTAGAAACAATTATATGATTGATCTATTCTCGACGATTTTTTGTATACATATGAAGAAGAATATCGAATCTAAAATGTAAACATATGAGAAAGTCAAACTCTGAGTTTTTTATTGAATAAAAATAAAAACATAAATTCATCTTAAAAATATAATGAATATATTTATATTTTATTAAAAATAAAATTATTATAATTTGTTATGATATTTAAAACATTTTAGACATAATTAGAATTAAAAATAACATCTAGGACAATAGATCATTCTCTTTTTTTATTATTTTTTTTATTTCTAATTAATTTAGAAATTGTTTAAGTTTCTTATAATATTAAATTTGTGATTGTCTTAAAAATTTAGCTTCTCTATTGATTATTTTGATAATGCTATATTTAATTGAATTTTGTATGAGAGAAAATTTATGAGAAAATTTATGAATTAGAATGACAACGAATATTTGAAATAAATTTTATTAATTTATTAATAACTAATAATTCTCGAAAAGATATGATTGCAATTTTTGGTTAGATGTAATTTCATAAATTATATAAAAATATTTAGAACAAAAAGAATTAAATATAAATATATAATTTTTCATAACATTTTCTCAGTGTGCATCAAAAATTGATTCGAATGATTAATTACATTATATCATTTCTTTTATTATAATCTAATATAAATAACTTATATATTTGTAAATAATGGTTTCTATTTATTTCTAAGATGGGTTATCTATTTTATTTTGAATTCTTTAGTTGAGAATATAAAAATTATAATATGTCGTATAATTATATTTTGAATATCTCGATATTTAAAAATAATAGTCTTATTATCTTCTCTAAATATCATTTCATCTTTCTTTAGTTGATTTATAATTTCTGTGCGTAAAAATTTCCTATCGTTCTTATAATATTAACAGAATGAGTTTTATGATTCAAGAATAATAATTAGCTTGTATAAAAATGTCTATATATATTACTCATCTAATAATTTTTATACAAATAATAAATGTTATTAAATATGCATGATAATCCAATTTCTTTTATACTATTTGTTGATTTTTCTGAATTAATTTTCATGGTTTATGTATATCTGTTGTACTTAAATTAAAAATTTTAATACCATATTTGTGCTTTATTTGTAATGTACTGTCAAAATATAAATTTTTGCCTTATCATAAGTTTGCCTTGTTATTATATATTTCTAATTATAAAACGTTCTTCTGGAGTCATAGATCTCATTTTGTTAGAGATCTATTATATTTTTAAAACAATAGATTTGGATAAAGATAGTATCTTGATAAATTTGTCAATATTATCGATATTCATTATTAGTATGCATGTTACTTAACAAAAATTGAAATTCGTTACATGACATGATTAAATTTAAATTTATATTATTATGCAATGCATTTCGTGACAGTATTTTTATAAAAAGGATAATTAAATCATATCCATATAATTAATTATAAAATTGTCTTTATTTTTTCCTGATTTATAGATATCGATTGATTTATAAATGAAAAGTTGCGAAAAATTATTTTTTTTTAATTTTTAATTTCTAATTTCGATATATTTATTTATTTTGTTTACGAAGAGATTTATTACTTTCTTGTCTATAAATAAAGAAAATTGTCTTTGTGTGATTGTAGCCAATAAGTTTTCTAATCTTCTGTGAGAGAAAATGATTTTTTATTTTTTTTAAAATGTTTCCAATTAATATTATTTCATTATATTGTTTGTTATTTCTGCTTCTTTACCTAATTCAAGAACATCAAAAAAAATTAAACTATATGTATAAATTTCAAAATATGTACATTTGAAAACTTGGTATTATTTTTTTATATAAAATATATTGCAAATTAAGACGTTAAAAATTTATAAAATGTTCTTCAAATGCATGTTGATTAGCACTATGTTTGGATCCGCAGGAAATATATTCAGTATTAAAGAATATACTCAGTATTAAAGATGCAAAAGATATTTTAACTATTGAAGTGAAAATCAATAATAATTCTTTATTAATATTTTATGAAAATAAAAAAACTTCTTTAAAATTATTATTTTTTTTTTTAATATAGAAAATGTTATTTAGAGAAGAGTAAGAAAGGCTCTTTTTCTATTTAATTTTTTTTTTATATCATTAATTATTACAATATTAATTATTTAGAAGTATATATAATAAGATTCATAAAATCTAGATCATGATATAAAAATAATATAATAATATAAAATAATAATGATTAAAATAATGATAGCAAATAATAATAATATTAATATCATATTTAGAGAAAAGATATAGAAAGAAATATTTTTATTATTATAATATCAAATTCAATATAATATCAATTTGATATAATAATATCAAATTCAAAAACTTTTGAAATTTGAGAATATGTATATGTATTACAATTTTTTTGTTATCTAAATTTTCTTTAAAGTAATAAAATTAATTTATTAAAATTTGATTATTTTTCGATTTTATGATATAACTCACATCTTTATAAAAATGTAACTGTAAGAGTAAGAGAAAAAGTTTTCTCATAAAAATTGTTTTTTTTTTATTTCAAACAAGAAATTTATAATTTTTCTTGTTTTAATTCATTATTTCATGTGAAATTTTAATCAATTTAATATTTCAATTATAAAACAGAATAAAAAAATAAATAAATTTTTTTCTTTTATTTCAAATACAAATTTTATTATATTTTATTGTATTTTGTTTTGCGACAATTTGAAAAAAGAACTTCTAAATTTCATTATATGTATAACATATATGTTACACATATATGACAATTTTTTTTTAATATTTATTGATAAAAGAATTTATATTATATATAAGGAATGAAGAAAATAAAGAAAGCTGTTTAATGTTCTTATTTTAGAACTTTTTATTTTTAATATAATTATCGAATTTTTATTTTCTTATGGAGTAAGATTATATAGAATTTTAATAATAAATAAATTAATTAGATAATTTTGGCAACATATATTTTATCGAATATACAATTATTCTCTACATATTAAATTTCTATAAACATTTTTTAACTTTTCTGTTTTCTAATTGATTGAACGCAAAATTCATTTTTTCCTTTATTGATCAAAATTTTCTAATTTCTTAAGAATAGATAATTGGTTTGTGACTTCATAAATAAAAATCGAAATGATGTGAAATTAGGAGAGTATAATATTCTAATATTGATAATTTTCATTCAAAAAATTTTTCATTCGACAAATAAAATATGCCGATATTCTATCTTGTGAAAATTAAAATTTTTTTTTATTAAGAGGTATATCTTCTAATAATTTTGGCACAACAATTCTATATAATTTATACACAAATCTGAACAAAAACAATAAGCTATAGCGATTCGAAATAATTAAATGTTCATATATTTAATGAATGTTTTCTCGAGAGTTTCATATGAAAAAATTTTATTTCACATTTTCGATTTATTTTTTGATGAATGTAAAGTTCCCATTGCACCCTAGTTATTAATTCTGAGGAAATGATATAAAAATTTATATAAAAACTGATATTAATTTAAGATATAATTGATATAGTATGAAATATCTTTCATTATTTAAAATAAAAGTTTTTCATAAACTTCAAGAAGCAAAATCGATATCATAGTTTTGAGTTCTTATTTTAACACGTTCCGAAACAATTAGTGATTCATATGTCATATTTTTATCTAAATCTAATAATACGAATCACGAATGATTTATTTTTCATTATGTCACTATTCGGTAATATAAATAATGATTTTTTTTATATGTCTAATTATTTTTAAATGCATAATTTAAATTCTTAAAAATTGCATTTAAATATAAATTATGACGAAAAAGACGAAATAATAATATCCATTTTTAATTTAAAAAATTTCATTATTTCCTTCCAAAATTTTTTAACTTTTCTAATTGATTGAACGCAAAATTGATTCTTTCCTTTATTGATCAAAATTTTCTAATTTCTTAGGAATAGATAATTTGTTACTTCATAAATAAAAATCGAAATGATGTAAAATCAGAAGAGCATAGTTTAATTATATTAGTTTAATTATATAAAAAGTGAATTCTTCAATATGAATAGTCAATAATTATAATAATTTTTAAAATTTAAAAACTTAAAAATAAAAAACTTACCAAAAATTATATTCAATTGAATAGTTTTTTTTTTATCGCATCTACTACGAAATTATTAAAGAGAATTATATTTTTGGAGAATATATTTATTTTCTTAAGATAATCTATTGTGTTTTATATATGATCCTCGTTTGTTAGTACTGAATTTGATTTTACGTTATATTTTTGCTTTGTTTTACATACAATATATAATCAGTCATATTTGATTTTGGCATAAGTTGCAGAGGAGTGATTCTATTTTTTTTATTAAGTGTTCACTTATTTTAATATGGTCTGTTCTCAATCGGATAATATTTTCTTCTATTTAGGTACTGATTGCATATATATTCCATTTTTTATGATTGTTTTTATATAGTTAACAATATTTTGATAAGAAGATAGAGTAAATATTTTATTCAATGGAAATATATGGTTTATGGCTTCTTTGGTAGTTCTTTAATAGTTGATTGGCTGTTTCTCGATATTCTTTGATATGATAGAATCCAAATGATGATGATATTCACGTTTTAGTTCGAATAATTCTGTATAAGTTTCTTATTATCTTACATATATATAATATATATACATATATATACATATATATATTATATATATGTATTTGTTATTATTTCGTGCTTATTTTGCATATTTTAAAATAGTAGAGGCGGTGAAGATCGATATTATTTTGTGTAAAGTTCTTTTTATTATTTGACATATCCTAATTCCCGAATTTGATTTTGATGTCTGTAAAAACTTTTTTGAAATTGGCATAGTAATTATTTAATTCCATGAATTTCATGTTGTGTTCTATTTTGTTTTACGAGTTTTTTTGAAAAAACCTTTCAGACTAGTGTTACTTTGTGAGACTTTTATTATAGAGAATTATTTCTGTTTGTTTTCGTTCTGAGGATGATTTCAATTATGAATGAAATTAAAATTTTATAAAATCTGATAAAATAGCTTAGGTTTCTCGTCGTACGATACAGTATCTGTTTAAGAAGATATATTTGAAGATGGAAGAGATTTTTATAGTAAATTTTAAGCTTAGGAATTTTCTTTTTATTTCTTTGGCTTTCAAAATTCCACTTATTGGAACATGTGCAATGGCTATTATTAAGTCTGTATTTTATATTAGTTTTATTATTTTTAAGGTATGATGTTTTGCTGAATTCTAATCTAGTTTTTATATTACTGTTATATATGTCTCAACTAGAATATTGTGAGTTATTATTGATTAGTATATTTAATATATTTAATCTCTTGTTGCAAGATTTTTTCAAATATTTCATATGTGTGATCTAAATTAGTTTATTATCTATGAAGTTCTAAAAGTCTAATGCTGTTTGCGATTTGGATCCATCCATCCAAATTTTAGGCAGAATCTGGCAGGTCTTTCTTTTTCTTGTAAATAGGATGCATTTGATTTCTTAGAGAGAGAATTTTAGGTCTGATTTATTTTATTTTTGGAAATGATTTATAGATGTTTGTAGATGATTCCTTAAGGAATTTAAGTTATGTCCATTGTAGGCTGTTTTAAGATCGTTTGCGAATAGTCGATTTTAACTGGGGCTTTTATATTATTTGTAATGTCATTGATTCTAATTAAGAATAAAGTGACACTTATGATTGATTCTTGGATAACTCCGTTTTATAATTTTATGAGGATCATGAATGTTTCGTTTATTTTAACTTAGGCGAATTTATCTCTTAGAAAGTTTATTATGAAAGCTAA
>NW_006263664.1:273413-282764 GCF_000469605.1 Apis dorsata | reverse complement strand
CGCACACGCACACGCACACGCACACGCACACGCACACGCACACGCACACGCACACATATATATATCCATTGATATTTGATTGATATCGATGAAAAATATTTTAATAATTTTAAGTCATATAGTAATAATTTTAAATCATATCGTAGACTTTTTCAATATCCAACTCTACTATAATTGAATATTCATATACATATTTCTATCGTTAGTTAAGACGTTTATGTGAAGTTTATTTCTTGTAAGCACAAAATGTTTGGATTATGTAATTTTTAGATATCTTATAACTATTCATAATGTGCGTAACTTATATTTTATTGAATTATTAATATTATTTTCATAATGGATGTGCATAATGTATAAACGCATTATAATTTGTATGGTATTTGATACAAGTTTGATAGACTAATTATGAAATATCTATATTTAATATCCAATTTTTCGGAGAGTTATATGTATTGTTTACTACTGCAAAAATATTTTGCGGAAGAAATGTGGGTTTAATTGATTAATATAGAAGGAAACACTTATTTTCACATTTTTGTTTTTATCACGCTATTTGTTACTATTTGTTATATACTAATCTAACAGAGAGAAGCAATAAAATATCTACCAGAACAATGATCTGTATCTAAACTTCAATGCATTAGCATAGACATAGAATCCAAAATATTTCTTATTAATATAATATAAAAAAAAATTATATATAATATATAAAAAATTTTTTTATTTTTTATAATATGTGTAAATTAATTATGATTTGTAACAATAATTTAATTTATAAATATAATTTCGTATTCAAATTAAGATAATAATTATATGTACACAAATAAGCTAGATATAATTTAATTTATGTAATTTCGAAAATATTTCAGCTTTCAATCTTAGATTAGCCTAACAAAACTTCATAAATGATAATAGTTTTTACAATTTTGAATATTCAAATTATAGCCTAGAACTATGTAATATGTAGTTACAAAGCATCTAAAGTGGGAATAGGCATTCTTTCTTATTTTTTTTTTTTTTTTTTTGCCTCTATGTTATCGTATGAGACTTATTTTCATTAAAATACATCAAAATAGTAAGTGTTTAGAGGGCATTTTATAGAATCTGTGGATTTTGTTTTTTTATATTTCATCTTTCAGAAGAGAATAGATTTTCTTAGCATTGAGAACAGGTATATAATTGTAGTTTTTATCTATTTTATTAGGTATTGATTCAAAGGAATTTTTTAAAAATCTATATTAAAATTTTCTTAATTGTGTATAATTTGAATTTGAATTTTGTACTTCAAGCTTTTGTTGGACTTTTTCAACATTTATTCAAACTTATATGTGAACTAAAGTTTTACTCAAACTTTATCACTAGAAATATCGCTTGTATTGTTTTTTTTTTCTTATAGCTAACGGCTTTTTCAAAGAAGTTTGCTGATATATAGAATTATATATAAATATATAGAATTTGATATTTTTTTTTTTTTTTAGATTTTTTCTTACATAATTTTTAATATTTGATTTAAAATTATTTGATATTTGAGACAATATTCTTTTGATCCGTTGATAATTACATCCATGGCTCGGGATTTTTGTTGTATTTATTTCAATAAATTTCTTATTTATTGGTAATTCTTCGGTTTGAATATTTGGATAGAACTTTAACTGAATGTTTATTGTTTCTGTGATTAAATTTGTTTTGGGGACAATTTATATTTCTCTTGTTTACATATGAAACAATTTAGTTGATGATGAAGTAAGATATGTCTTCTATTCTAAGTAGAAATGAATCTAATTCTTGACGTTCTCAAATTCATACATTTACTTTCTAAAACTTAGGATATGAATATATTCTGAATCTGTAATTCCTCCTTTTAATGGGGATATTTTTGAGCATAATCGAATGTTTTTGCGAATTTGATATAATTGGGAAGATATTTGATAGGATTATGCATTAGGATGATGTTAATATGGGTCTTATGTTTATTTTTTGTTAATAATTTTTGTGATTTGTTGTCCAAACATATGTGTATATTCTATTGTTCGATATTGTTTTTGAGATGAATTTTATTGTTTTCTATTTAGATATTTTTTACATACCCGCAATTTTTTTTATTGCAATTCTTTGATATTCATATTGTCAATTATTTGGATTATTAATATGACTTATTTTTTAGTAGGGAATTTCATGTTTCATAGTATGGTTATGATTTGTTAATAATTATTATTGTTGGATTTCTTTCCATTAGGTTGAAATTGAGATATTCTTGTACTCAGATATCTCAGCTATTTGGTGTTGGTTTATCTCTGAATTCGTTATGATGATTTATATTATAAATGTATGATATTAATACCAGTAGAAATTTTGTTTATATTGAGATATGCGAAAGCCATTATTATTACTAAATATCCATATGATACGTCAGTTAAACGCGACTAGAATACTTTATTTATATATTTCGCAAATTATAGATAGATAGAATTGTACATCTAAAAATAATTTCATAATTCAATTCAATTTTAATTAAACAAAGTTTAATTTGCACATTTACTGTCTGTGTTAAACTAAATAGTAAAACTAAATTGATATAATGTAAATAAATAGTGAAACAAATATCGTCAAAAAAATAAGCAACTTTCTATAATTACGCGCCATTTTATTATGCAAAAACTATACTTGACTTGAATATTAAAATAATGTGGTATATTATGTATATACCGATGAATAATACAATATGTATATAGTACAATATGTATATACCGATGAATATTAGAATATGCAATTAGAATTAAAATTTTATTTAATACATTTCATTTTTCTGTTTATAATATAAAATTTCTACAATAGTGATTTTTAAAGAATTATAATCAAATTCTATTTCATTTATATATTTCGAATCACTTTACAATATTCAATCTATTTCATCTAAATCAATTTATTAATTTATAGTGATCATTATGTATATTTAAAAATTTATATAATTTCATTTTGTAATGTCCATTTTTACTTTTTATAATGTCATATGAAAATTTAAATAATTTAAATATTCTCATAACTCAGATTAATTATATTTTTTTTCACATCTTCCTCTATTTATGAATTAAAATATAAGACAATTTAAAAATATACAATTGATAAAGTTGCATACTGATGTATATATTGTGTATATAACGGAATATGAACAATAATAATCAATTTGAAAATATTTGGAAAATTAAAATATTTATGTAAAAAAATGTTGTTCGAAATATCGATTTAAATTGTTTTAGTACTATTGCGACTGCGCTTTTTATAAATTATATTGATAAATCGAATCACTACGATATCAAATTTCAATATTTTATTTTTTTTTTTTTATAGTTTTAATTAAAATTAAATTGTTGAAGCTTGCTCTTTTTATCTTATTTATAATATCATATTTATAAAATAAAAACAAATCATATATAGAAATAATTTTTATTTATTTTTACATTTACTTGTATTTAACAAATATAAATATGATATATAATGGATAAAAAACATTTATTATTGTTATTTAATATTTTTTGAAATATGTTTATCAATAGATGAATTTCTTTTTTACACTATACGTAAATTTGAATTGATTTTTTATCGTCATTCCTATTGTTAATAAATCTTATATCATTTTAGATTACGTTCTGATAATTTCAAGAAGTCAAATGTTATTTTTTCATCAATAATAAATTGTTTTTTGCTTTCTTAGATTTATTCATAATTTCAGAAATTTTATTTTAGAAATAATATTTAATATAAATTCTAAACATGTCATTGCTTCAATATTTTTCTTATAAAAGAAATTGGATTATTTAAATTCTATGTGAGAAATTATGTTATATAATTTTTGTAAATATAATTTTTTTCTAATATATTAAAATCAATCATCAAAATATACATTTTATCACATTTTATCACTAGTTCTCTCTAGTAAAATTAATAGTATATAATTTGACTTACGTTTTTTATTTATTAATAAAAATAAAATAGTTATATTTTTATTTAGCGCTTGAAATTAATAGAATATACAAGATTTTTTATCGTTTTTTTTCATGATCCTCATACAAGAATATTTCTTTATTTCAAAAATATTTTCATTAACATTAATTTTTTTTTAAATCATTAGAAATGTTTTTCTTTCTTACAGTTTTTGTTAAATGTGTGCATTTAAAATATAAATTTTTAATTAAAGCAATAATATATTAAAATAATTGTTGAAGAATATATGATGCTTTTTATTCAGATAAGTTTTATTTTAATAAATTTACAACGATATCACATCGAAATCTAAATTTTTATGATTTCATTTTATTAATTTTCATTTTTATTAGTTTTCATTATATTGATAACAATAAAAACTTAGGCAATATTTTGATATAGCATCATAAATTATCAAAAATTTTGTATTTTGTGTTAATGTTTTTTGTTTAATAAATATTGATGCTCTTGGAGAAAAAAATTAAATAAATACTAAAAAACGAAATTATGATAACTTTATTAAATTATAATTAATATTAAATTATTATAATATTAAATTAATTGATGTTACAAATGTTCTTGACATTCCTAAAATTCTATTCTAAAATAAATTAATGCATAGAATTGATTGTAAGCTTAAAGGAATATTTTATGTGGAATCTGTATTATGATCCATAGATAATAAAATTTTGTGATATTTGAACGTTATTTGATAATTCTGATAAACATTCTTACAATTATTATTCTGATATTATTTGCTCCGGAATATAATATCACAATACTTAGATTTCATTAGAAAGGAAGGAGATAGAGAAAGTTATTTTTTAATAATAATGAACGCATTTTTTGCTATTTTCTCAGAACACTGACAGTTGTATTTTTGTTATAAAAAATGCATATATTCCTTTTGCCATTGTTGTTAGAAATGCTAGAACATTTGCTGGATTAATGTCAATTGAGCTGATTAATTTGGATATCAGTTAAATTGATTCGATAATGAGGATATTAATTAGAAAATGGTTAAGAGTAAGAGAAGAAATTTATAGGAGAAGCAATAGACTTTAAGAATTAGATTTAAGAATTTAAATATTATTTTATTTGAATCAGCAATATATATATTTTATATAAAATTTATACTCAATTTTTATTCATTTATAACGTTTTAATTGATATTTTGCAATTGCAAAATTTTAAATGATATCGAGAATTTTTATTATAGATGATTCATGATTCGAATTATTATTAATTTGATTCTCAGTTAATTCTAATATAATAATATTATAATATAATATTTGTTTGTCATTTGAAATCCATTGTCTAATGTTCGGGTTTGAGAATTTATATCAAATTATTCCATAATGTTTTCACGTTGTTACGGTTCCTGTGAGAATATTATCTATTAGATATTGAATTTAATTATTTTAATGGCATGTAAAAATCGATACTTATTCTGAACTAATTGATTAAAACAACAAATAGTAAAAGATATACAGCTAATAATCCGAATGCTATTATAAACTTTGAATTTTTGAATTATTTATATTATATCAGAAAATGGAATTTTAATTTTTTATGGACGCATAAGAAATTATATTTTTTTTGATATCATCGTAATTACATGAAAGCATAATTTAAGATATATAGAAAATTATTCTGGATCTTTGGCTTGATAGTGTCCCTCGATTAAATGATCAAACTGCATCAGTATGCACTATGTTCTACTAATAAAAATAAAAAAATAATGTTATATAAACATAAGTTTGTAAATGTTTTATTATCTTTATTATATTGAAAAGAAATTTATATTTCCATTTCAAAATGCTGTCATTACGATTGCAAACTTGATATCTTAGAGAAATTGAATTTATCTTGCTTTAATTTAGCGAATGCACTATTATCTTTTCTATTAGTTTTTGCTGCGAATTCACGTTTAAACGATACATAATCATTTTCACTGTTCCCCATATAAAAATTTAGCGTTGTAAAATCTAGCGATCTTGGGAGTCGAGTAATATATTTCTCTCGATCAATCCATTTTTCATGGAAATGTTCATTTAACCATTCTCTAAAAGATTTCGCATAATGTGTCAGACAGCCATTTGATTGGAAGCACATACATTGACGATAAAAAAACAATTTTTTCTAAAAAAGTGCTGGTAAAATATTATTTAAAAAATTTAAAAACGAAGATGCAATCAATCTTTCTAATAAAATGTAAAATTCGAATAACATATCATTATAAATTTCTGCACATATATTACATTGAATTAGATATTGATATTTGATATTTTGTTTGTCACAAAATATATAGATTTTCTTATATCCATTGTCTTATGAGTGTTAAAAATTAAAAACTCTCATAAAAATAACTTTGTCTATACTATTTTTAATGCGAAGAAAACATCTTCTTATTTGAATATACCATTCACGAAACTATAATCTATTTCTGGAAGTCAACTGAAAAAAATTCTTGTACAAATATATAGTAGTATGGTTATTTAATATCAGTTCTTAATGTTCTCCAAACAGTAGATCGAAAAATCTGCAATTACGAAACTCGCCATATATTTTCTATAGAAGTATTAGAAAATTGATTATTTTTGATAAACGATATATATTATTTTTTTATACATAAAAAAAATTATTATAGTTATAGTAGAACACGTTATATAAAACATAAATAGCGTATTTTCAATTATTTATAATAAAATTACTTATATTTAATTAATTACTACTTAATATTAACATTACTTATTAACATTAATATCATAAAAGAAAATAACTAAATAATTCCATAAATATCAGAAAAATTTCCTGCTACAAGACAATGTATAATATATAAATATATAACATACTATGTATAGATATACATGATGTATAGATATACATCACTGAAAAAACGTTTTAATATTACTATAATCTTTATAGACATTGTTATAGATGTGAATATAATTTAAAAAAGTAAATAATTGCATATAAAAATATTCGATCTTTTTAATTCGATATCTTATAAAGTATGTTTTGATTTCAACAAATAGATAGATTATAATAAATTTATTTATGATTTTAAATTAAATATTGTATAATCATTATATAATGTCGAATATTGTAAAATTTTGTTATAAATTATTCGAGATAATTTTTATTAAATAATAAATTATGTAGATTTCAATAAGTAATTATTTGTGTTTAAAAAAATATTAGTATTTTTATTTTTGTTGAAAGATTCCGCTATGCAAGCGACATTACAATATGCTAGATACTATCATGTACATAATGGAATGTTTTTTCGTCTTTTCACTTTATCTAATGCAAACTTAAAATGTTTATAATGTTAATTAAACCTTAATATATGGATATCTGAATTTTCTTCATTGTTTTAATATCTAGAATCTATCCTTCAAAGATTCCATATTTTTATAAATATCTTCTATAATTTATATTATCTTTGTATTAAAACGCATCATCAATTTATATCGATATATAATGGAATTCTATACATGCTATGCTTGAAAAATTATTTATTATTTATTATATAAATCTTTACAATTTTACAAAATAATAATATACTACAAAATTTTTAAACAAAAATTTAAACAAAAATGAATAGAATCTTGTAGAAAAAATAATTAATTTTATTAATTAGAGCCACTATATTAGAGCAACAAATATAGTGAGTGTAAAGATTTATTTAATTTTATATACTTATTAAATTTTAGTTATTTTTTAATAGAAAATAAATGGATTATAATGTTAGAAAAATTGAAAAATTTAATAAAATCAAACAAATCAAAATAAAAATAATCTATCTATATTATGTTTATTAAATAATAATGAAAGTAAGTAATAAATTACAGAATAATAAATATTATTATTATTTAATAAATAATGTCTATTGTTGATTTTACTATTGTTGTATATTGCTTTTTTCTAGATAATTACGATTAAAATTGAGACAATATTTTAAAATAAAATTAGAAACTGCAGAAAATGAATGATATCGAATGATATCGAAAATAATATATCTAAAAATATAAGTGTATGTCAAACGAAACAAAAGAACTAGAAAAAATTAATATTATAACTTGATGAAAATGTTAAGCTATATTTTCTCTTTTAATGAAAATATATATTCAGAAATTTTTTATCTATTTCAGCAAACAAATTTCAAGTATATGTTTATTTTGCTATATTGTAACATGTTCAAAAATTATATTTTTTTTATATTATAATTTAAAATATATATAATATCTATTATAGTATATGATTTGTAGTTTATGTATATGATTTGTAGTTTCTTCAATTCATATATATATAATTTATGATTTATGTATAATATTATATACATATCTATATTGATAATAATAGAACGTAAGATTTTAGGATCTTGATATTTATTGTATCATACGATTATATATATGAATTAATATAATCATCGTCATATAGTATATTTTCGGAATCTTGTTTGATTCATGTACAGTTGGATAATTTCGATCTCAATACGTTTCTTATACAGTTATATTTTATATTTTCGAAAACTCTCATTCATGTTTTTCCGACTCAATTTGAAACTTGAGATTCGTAAATTTGAAAACCGGCACATGTTTTTTACTTTTCTTTACTCCACGTATATAAAATTTCAATTTCAAATATATATATTATAAATGCATATATCTAATCGAAAAATCATAAAAATTTTTAATAAAAAATATATTTTTAATATATTTTTATAATTTAATAAAAAATATTAATATAAAACTAAATATATATTTTTATAATTTTTATTTTATGAAAAAATAAAATTATAGTGATAAAAAAAGAATTTTTAATAGTTTATTTAATAGTTTATACATTAAATGGTATTTTTTAAAATAAGCCTCTAGAAAAAAATAAAATGGATGCATATTCATATTGTATTTTATTGCGTTATTTTTCAATTTTCTAATTGCTATAATTGTTTATCTATATTTTTGTAAATCTATTGGGATTAAAGGAGATTATTTTTTTTAAACACGTTTTATTGAAATAGAAGCAGCTTTTTGTAGATCAATGTTGCTTATTTGATTGACCATTAAAAAAATTTATATTTCATTTTTTTTTTTGATGTTCAATAAATTATATATTCAATATATTGATTAAAAAATGTTTTCGTCTTGGTAGTTTCATATCTTTTAGAGTTACTGTTTCAAAGAACTTTGAAAATGGACTATGTTTCGAGAGAAACAAATCAAAACCAAAATACAAATTCATTTTTCTTTCTGAAAACAAGATAAAAAGAAGAAATGAAAAAAGAAGCAATAAAGCTATATGTTGACATGCATTTATATGTCAACATAAAAGCATTTCTAATAAAGCAAATAAAAGCATTTC
>NW_006263664.1:239373-273397 GCF_000469605.1 Apis dorsata | reverse complement strand
AAAAAAAAAAAAAAAAAAAAAATGAAGAAAAAAAAGAAAAATTCGATTCCTATTGCTTATTATATTGAAAATCTTTAGATTTAGTGATTGTTGAAGATATAACGGAATCTGAACCATTGATAATAAGAAAATCAAAATAATTAGTAACACAAACTCAAGTTTATATCTTGAAAAATATATATACAGATCATGTTTCAAAGAGATTTTGACACAGTGGAATTAGAAACCGAAAATATTTTCTTAGAATTAAAAATTACGAAATTATGGAAGATTTTTTATTTTATTATTATTATTATTTTCATTAAAAAATAGAAAATTTTAATAGTAAAAAAGAGTTCCTACTAGTCGATGTGAAAAAGCCTAAACACTAATTTTCTCAAAAAACATAAATCGATTAGATATTTTAATTGATATAATTTATATATATAATGATATAATATTTTGATCGATGGAAAAGAAATTATTTTCTGAAAAGAAGAAAAGAAAGAAAAATTTAAGAATAAAAAGAAGAAGAAAAAAAAACAAGAATAAAAAATTTAAGCATTTATAGAAGTTTTATAACATATGCAGAAGAATTGATAGAACAGTAAAAAATTGAATTTTTAAAATTATTTATTATTAATTATTAAGTTCCATGATATAAATTTGCAAAGAACTCAGAAGAAGTTAGAAAATGCAATGTTTTTACATAATGAAGAATATCGTCTTATTTTTATTACAAGCACTACGATGGGTGTTTTATAATCGTTGCGAGGAAATAAATGAATTGTTAAAGAAAATGTTAAAAAAAAGAGTAATAGAAATTGAATTCTTGATTTTTCTCGATTGTTAAAAAGAAGGACGATAGCAAAATTTTGTATCATCAATTATAAATGATTAAATGAAATCATTAAAAAAAATTTCTAAAAAATTTTATTATCAAAGATAGAAAAAATTCTTGATATTTTATTTGATTCTATTTGGATTTATTGATTTTCAAAGTGGTTAACAAATTTCAATGGATAAAAAAGATAAAAAGAAAATTACTTTTTGCATAAAAAGTGGATTATGGCAATTTAATTTAAATGCCATCCGAACTTTATATCATTCTTGTTGCATTTGAACGTTTAATAGATACTATGTTGACAAATCTCACTTGGAAAATTTATTTATATAATGTAACTATCTATGGAAAAATATTTGAAAAAGAGATAAAGAGATAATAATTTAAAAAAAATATTTTTTTTAAAGTAAATTTATTTATGAATCCAAAGAAATGCACTTTTACAAAACAAGTAGAATACTTGGGATATATAATCGCAGAAACTACAAAAAAAAAAAAATAGATTTGGACAAGATTAGAGCCATTTAGAAATGGAAAATTCCGAAAAATGTTTCTCATTAAGAAGTTTTCTAGGATTTTGTATTTATTACAGAAAATTTGTTACGAATTTTTCATTGATTATAAAATCTTTACATTATTTAATTGAAAATAAGATTCAATATAAATTGGATCAATAATTGTCGAAAGATATTTCAAGAAATAAAGATAAAATTGGTGTAATTTCCTTTTTAGCATATCCTTCAAAAAAAAGAAAATTTATTCTGAATACAGATGCATCAAATTTTGCGCAACGGAGCAGTTCTATCCCAAAAACAAAGACAGGAAATGGTCATTATCTATTTTTCAAAAATCCTTATAAAAAATAAAAATCAATTACCATATAATTTGTAAAGAATTGTTAATTTTTATTCTTAATCTTTATGAACGAAAAGTTTTTGTTAAGGACAGACTATACAGCTTTACGATGGTTAATGTCTTTCAAGAATCCTCCGAACAAGTAACCCATTGAAAATATTTATAAGGATAAAATTTCGAAATTCAGCATTGAGTAGAAAAAGCTCATAACAATGCTGATGCGATATCAAAAAAACTTTGATCCGAAATAAATCTCAAGAAATATTTACGTTAAGAAACAAAGCACAGAAGAAGAGAAGAGAATTTTTTTTCTGTGTTTCGAACTACTTGTAAAATTCAAAACTTAGAAAATTGAAAATTGATTCAATTGAAAGATGAAGAAATAGAATTCATTTTTCAAAAGAAAAAATAAAATAAGAACCTGGCAAAATATAATATAGTTTTTATCTATTGTGAAATATTATTGGAAAATATTTGATTTTCTGAAATTGTAAAGAGAATTTCGAAAATGGGAATCAAAAAATGACAAAAAGCTAACTTAATTGTTTGTACTTTATAAAAAAATCTCAAAAGTTTTAATATTATAATTTGCTAGTAGCTGAACACTTTAAATAAATTAACGCAATATATACAACAACAATTCTATTGAATTTGAAATTCTATTGAATTTGTTGTTGATAATATAGAGAAGATTGATATTGTAATGCTTACCAAGCAAAAAAAAAAAAAAAAAATCTTTCAAAAAAAAATTCTGAAGATTTACAATGTTAGGACGTCATTTAGAAAGTAGTGTTTGATGTATTGGATTCACTCTCGAAATCCTAAATTAGAAATCGATTTCCATTGATTATGATCGACTATTTTACAAAATGATAATAATAAACTTGAAGTAATATAAATGCCGAATCAAGAAATCTACAATCGTCAAGATTTTGTTTGAATATGTCTTTGTTAAAAAAAATCAACGTGATTGAGACGAATGATTCGTTATTCTTCTTAAGCGCATTTTAAATATCATTAACTGTAATTTTATATGATCTAGAATTACATTTATTCATATATTTATAGAGAGGAGTTCCTTCTTATATAAAAAAAAAGGCCATAATATATGGAAGAAACAAAAAAAAAAATGGAAAATAAAAAATGAATTCATTAATTTATAAGAAAGAAATTAAAAATTTCTTCAGTGAAAATAAAAATATAATATAACTGCTATGTTTACGCCACAAATTTAGTCCAGAAGAGAAAATATGGCTGCATCAACTACGAATGAAAGGAAAATGTCTGAAGTTACAATTGGACTGGAAAGGATTTTATATAATTATAGATAAAATAAACGATATAATTTATCGCATTTGATAAGATGTAAAGTTATTTACATTAATCGATTAGATTACATTAATCGAAATATGAAAATCAAAAATAAAAAGGATTTGAATTCATAGAATATTAGTTCTTATTCAAGAAAAGATATTTCTTTGCAGAAGAAAGCTATATATTAAAATAGATTTTTCATTATCGATGATGATTTCTTTTCGATTATAAAAGAAATGATTTCAATGAGAAAGTTGGATTCTTTTGCAAAGATGCCTTTTTTAAATCTGGATTCAAAAAAGTGCATATCTGCAACAAAATTCGCATGTGGCAGTCTAATAGCAAATGAAAAACGATGAGTATCGTTTTACAATAAAAAAGTATGCTGATTCGATTTTCCGAATAAATCAGTATTGAAGACTTGTATATTTTTGTTGAAATGTATGTATGTTTTCATATGATCTTACTTATGTTTATGTTTGAATACTTATTTTTTCATGTTGATTTATTTCCTTAGTAGTAAATATCATATATACGGTTTATTTTTTTATATAAATTAGTGACATTTTGTATAATTATTATTTTTGATATATCATTCACTTTATTGAGAATTCAAAAAATTGGGAGAAAGATTTCTAAACATATCGCTCATTTACTATAAAAAAAAAAAATAATGCAAAAATCAAGATTTTAATAAATTTAAATGTTTCGAATTCTTATAAAAATATATTGAAATTTTCAAAATGAAAACTCTATATATATAACATATTTGAAAGCTTACAAATTACTCTATCAATAAAGAAAAAGAAAAAGAGAATTATTTCTATATTAATAATATAAGATGAAATTATTGAATTATATATACAAAATAATAAAATGATATATTCATAAGAATATTAGAGTAAATAATATGAATAAATATTATATTATTATAATATTTAATCCTGAGCTTTCGACAAAATATATTTATATCTTTATGTGGTATTTTATATGAAGATTAAATATAAATGTATCGTCGATTCATACATCTATATTAAAAATTGATGCTTATTCATAAAATTTTTTGATTATTATGATTATTTAAAATAATCATAAGTAAAAATAATGCAATAAATATATTTAATGTTATTTTTAAACGTAGTGATTAAATATAATCAATAACTTTAATTCTTAATATATATAAATTATGAAATAAGTATATTATTGTCAATATTATTTATAACTATAAAATTTTATGATCAACAAATTTGATGATGTAACATATTGTGAGAAGCACAAAATTAAATTTTATTATTTATTATATAATAATATTATTTATTATTTATTATATTTTATTATATAATTAATCATGCTAAATGTAAGGAATCTATAGCGTTACATTTATAAATAAATATGAATAGATATGAAATAGATAATTTTATCATTATGTCAAATTTTCTGATTTTTCCTATCAGACTCCAAAATAAAATTATTACAAATATGATTAATTTAATGAAAATAATGTCATTATTAATATATTTATTGTTGTGCAGCAATTTTATGCTCAAGATGGCATTCATCATAATATCCATTATACATATATAGAAGACAAAAAATATGATATAGAAGACATAAAAGATAAAAAAAATCGATATATTTTTATTGTTGGGAAAAATGATAAATTTTTGGCATAACATTATATTAAAGATGTCGATGCGCAAAATATTTTTTTCAAAAATTAAATTAATGATAAAATATATATATAATGGGCAATAGTATTTATTTTAAAGAAATAAATTTCTATGTCGAATCTAATCACGTCAATAATATATATAATAAATAATGTAATAAATTGTTATATGATAATGAGATTTAACTTGATCTTATAAATCATAAGATAAGATGATATAATAAATGATAAGAGATCAATAAAAAAACAATAATTGATTACTTACGATATAAATCTATATGAATAAATTAGAAATGATAAATATGGATTATTGTTTACAAAATTTTAATAGTGTATCATAGAGATATTTTAATATATTTGATTAGACACTAAGATAATTGCTGTACGTTTACTTTCACAATGACTATTTCATCTTGTATAAAATAATAATAAATATTAATAAATATTAATTAATAATACATATTAATACATAATAATACATATATTTATTAAAATATTAATAAATAACATAATAATAAATAAATATAGTAACATTTATTAACTTTATATTAATCGCGAAAAGAATAACAAAAACTTATTGTCATAATCGGATAATTTATTTTTTCATTATTTTAAATATATTATAGATTTCCTCTAGATGCACCTCTATGTATGTTTTACTAATGAATTTAACAATGTAATAAATAATGAAGAACAGGTTTAAATGAGCTTATAAATATAATATAAATAATATAAATAAAAAAAAATTAATATATTATATAAAGTAATTGCGATCTGATATAATGAAATTGCGAAAAGAAAATATTGTAATCCGCATTGTCGATTTTGTAATAATGAATAAATGTTGAATATCATAATATCATTATAACAAATATCATCGAATAATACTCAATTGAAAACTCTTCATCAATAATTTTAAGATTCATCAAGATCTTAATATTAGAACGATTCTTAATGAATTTTATTTTATAATCAAAAATTCTACAACTATTAATTTGATTTATCTAATATAATTCAAGATAAAAATATAAAAGTTTTAAAAGTTATTATTAAATTGTATATAATGAAAAGCTAAAATACAATTATTAGCTTAAATATTTTACTATAAATGATTATAAATGATCATAATTAAATTTATTTTTTTGATTTGCAATTTATCAAAGATAAATCTATAATGATCCCCAATATCAATCTGTAATATGTCATGTGCAGTATTCATTAATATTATAAGATAGATATTTGTTAACTTTATAAAGATTTCACAATAAATAATTTTAATCTTATAGTTTATTGTAATTGGAATCAGTATATCAATAAAAAAAATACTTGTAAGATAAAATAGCATTAAATTATAATAATATAATATAATAAAAAATAAAAAGTAAAAAGAAATTTAAATTGAAAAATTTCAAGATAAATATTTATTTGAAATTAAATAAAAAAATATAATAGTTAACAAAGTAGTTAAATATTCATTCATATATAATATTGGCTATATTATTTCTTAATTTGAGAATAAAATATATTATTGAAATAGCGATAAAATTTATTATGTCTATTAATATTAGTAATATTTTATTAATATATTATTATATATATATAATCTATTCATTATAAAAAAGAAGTATATGTCGATATTTCTATGAATGATGACAAAGTATAATTCTTTCTTTTGTTAAAATTTAGATATATTTTTTTATATCTTTGAAAAATGTGATGTTTATGATGTTTTTCCATATTTTAAAGAATAAAAATAATATTTTTTGATATAATTTTTTACAATTATACAAATTTGAAAACTGGTATGCAATAAAGTTAGAAGATATGATATTTAGTTTTATTTTTTTGACTGTAAATTTGCAACATAAATCTATCAGAAAAAATTTTTTCTTTTTTTTTTAATTTTTCTATATACATTATTAATAATAAATATAATAATAATAATTTAATTGAAAATTTATATTTGTATACTGGAAAGTATATTTTTAAAAAACGAAACAATTTTTGTGAATTTTACAAAAAGCATAATCTTTACTTTAGATATCAATAAGACAACATCTTATTTTGTACTTTTAAAGAAGCAAATATTATTCATATTTATTCATATTTTTTTAAAGTTTTTTAAAAATCCATAATAATGTATTAATAAAATACATAATTACTTAATATTAAAATATATTACATTAGTAAAAATCTTAAAAATGTTACAGAAGTCAATATAAAAAACAATTCATAAATGATTCATTAAATTTTTTTATACACGTAATGCGATATGATATATTATAAATAATAATATTACATTCATAAGACTTTTTGAAAAATTGATTCTAAAAAAAATCGGACATCAAATAAAGAAATATGACATATAAATCAATATATTAAAAATATATAAACATGAAATATATTTAAAAAAATACAAGAAAAAAGTTAAAAGTTAAAATTTTTATTGATTTTTGTGTTTTTTTAAATTATCTAATACTTCAATATTTTATAAAAATATTTTAATATGTCAAAATTAAAAATAAGGAAAGTTTAATAATTTTAAAACAATCATTTTAAATATAGATGTTAATAATGTTAATAATGTTAAATAAAGATGTAATAATGTTTCGTAAGTTCATTTCCCAACTAATTTATAAAAATAAAAATATGATTTATTTTTCTTTCTATACTTTTCATTTTGTGTATATATGAAATAGATAAGATTAAGATATATTAATATTAATATATATTAAATTTGATTAAGAAAATACAATAATGTTGATTTTAAAAAAAGAAATATATTTTTATTGTATTTTTTTTTTCATGAATTCGATTATACAATATATACTAACAATGTATATGTATTGAACGAGTGGTCATTATAATTTATTAAATATTAATAATAAAAATTGTTTTACATATTTTTTTTATTATATTATTTTTTTTATTTTTACTTTATTATAATCTTAAAATAATCATTTATTATAATAAATCATTTATTATAATCTTAATATAATGTAATTTTCATTTTAATAGATCAATCATTAAAATTCCAAAATTTACAATTATATAATAAATATTGATTACTCGATTAACATAATTACATATTTTTGAAGTAAAGATTTCCAATATTCGTATTTATTCAAATAATTCAATATTTTCCATTCATTTTTTTAAAAATTCATTTTCATGTATTTCTAAACATTTTTCTATTGAATTCGCAATGTGATTTTTATTCAACTGCAATATTCAATTTAATCTTTTTATTTTTTATTGTATACAGAATCGACTTTTGGATTTGGGTTTTTCTTTATAATGTTGAATTACTGTTTTCTTTTCTAAACTATTTGTTTATTGATTTTTTTTCAGAACTGATTCATCGTATTTAATCTTGTGCTTGATTATATTTTTGTTTTTGATATTTAATGATGAATATTTCATTCATGATCTAATTCTCTCTTAAAATTTGTCAAATTTCTTCGAAACGCTTCTACAAAATCGATTAATTCAATTCAGATTCGAATGCAGAAAGATTTTTTTCGATTTAATTCATTATATAAATATATATATTTATAAGAAATAATTTTGAAATATTCAAAATTTTGCAGAAAATTTTTCATAGTTTTTTGAATTCTGTATTTACATTCTAGCATTCACATTAAGAACAATTCTGTGGGAATTACAGGAGAATAATATTCCATCATTCCTATTATTTTAGATAAGTAACAATCATTATTCCATTATTTTATCATAATTTTGATCATGAGATTTTTAGTAAATCATTAATAAAAAGATAATATATTCATAATTTATTATAGATTATTTATTCAAGAGGAGAAGTATTGTGCATAACAATATCCACATAATTTGTGCCAAAAGATAATCATAAATGTAAAATCAATTTATATTATATAATACAAATTATATTTATATTTATATAATACAATATAAATTGTACAATAAACACATAATTCTAAATTTAAATAATTTACAACATTGTTAATTTACTACATTGATTAAAATTTATTAATATACATAAAATAATTACTACATAAATAATTACTATAATAGAATCATAGAAAATTATAGTCCAATATGTAATAATATGTAAAATTGATAAAATATAAAGATAGATAATAAATTAATAAATTCTATATATTTATTATATTAAAAAAATGTTTGTTAATGAAATGAGTTAAAATGAGTCTAGTTTTGAGATAAGCTTTTAATCGTTGCGATATTGTGTATTCTAGATGCATTGCGACATTCACATCTAGCGATCGAATAGATCTTAATTATAGATTTTTTAATTATCTCATCGACGGTTTTAATTGATGTTATTTTGGCAATTTTGTCTCTTTTCCTAGAATTCTAAAATTTGTTTTAATCATTGTAGTAGAGAAAGATTATCATTCCTAATAACTACTATATCTGGCTCAAATTTGTCCACCATTTATTGTAATTATTACAATATAATACTTAATTTTATTATTTCTCTTGTATTTTAATTCACGGAATAAAAAAAAAAACTTCCGTACGTTTATTAACTAATCACAATGGAACACGTTCAGTTTCCATATATACATACACCTATTCTTATATAAAATAAGAAATAATTATCTTAATTGATAGTACTCATTTTGCCTCCAAAAGGATAGTACTCATTTCCTCCAAAAATGTTGTACGTTCTGCTTGATCATCTGTTTGGTCTATACTTCATTAGATTTTGCAAGTCAGGTTCAAGATGGGCCTAGAATGAATCAAAAAATGATCAGGAGTTAATGATAAAAGTTGAATGATAAAAGAGGATAGAAATGCTTTATTATTTTTTATTATCTGTATAATCTGTATATACTGTACTAAAACAGTATATAGTTTTTCATAAATATGTATCCCTGATGATATATTTTAAATGCAATTTTGTAGCGCTCTCAAATCTCCAAGATGAAATGCATGAGAAAGGATTATATGCACTATATCTACTTATTTATAAGAAATTATGTTATTCTTGAATTTTTTTTTATAGGAGACGAGTTTTTTTAAATTCAATTAATTCATTTTGTGTCTCAACATTAATTCCATTATCTAATAATGGATAATATTATAGTATAATCTTCGACGTGTAATAAATTTTTTTGAATAGTTTAAATGCATTTGTAAAAATTAATGACTAATTCAATATGGATTATTTTTATTGCAAAACATACGAATAAATAGATGTATCTTATTATAATAAATGTATAATATTGACTTTAGTATGTATCCTTGTTCTTAATTAAATGTGAATTTACAGGAGTGAATCGAGCAGTAATAGTAGATAAATTACTCATTATTGTGTTATTGCGTTGGATTTCATTTTAAATCTTCAGCATTTTCGAATGATATCTTTCATTAAAATATGGTATATAATTAAATCTTATCAGATGATATCCAAAATTTTTTGCGCAACGAAAAAACAGTTTAATAATCTGCATGTAGCAACCATAAATGTTCGTAGACAAATAAATAATCTAATTAGTTTATATTCTGGGTGAATAATAATCGGATATTTTTATTCAAAATTAATTGGGATATTGTTTATTGCCTTTATCTTGAAAAGTTTAAAAGTATCTAAAAATGGATCTAATGAGTGCAATGCATTGTCCTTCAAAATTTTAAAATTATGTCTTAAGTTCTGAATTTTTGTTTTAAAATGCATTTGTTGTGATCACTATCTTGATCAGTGTTTCACATGCATGAAATCATATGTAGAGAGTTGACATAAATGTATTGAATCATTTATGGATGGGTTTTTCTTAGTCTATTTTATATGTTTCCAATCAATCGGAAATAATAAGCATTGAAGTAAGCTATATATATATAAGCTTCGACTATAAGATGAAAATTTTGAAAAAATTCTATTTTTTTATCTTCGATTATCGGAAAATTATGATTATATTATTTTTTTTCTGAAAGTTCGCCAATGTAGAAATCTGTCCATGATAAGTGCATGTAATCCTGCAACAGCCATGTTAATCCATTCTATAGCATATGCAATTCTGAAAAGGGAAAAGACTTGGAGATTATATTAGCCAGGTTTTGTTGTCTATCAAAACATTTGTGTGTTCTAAAATCCATTCTATGCTCATTTTGCAAAATCATGGATCTTCAGTAAGGTACACAAACAGTCAATAACACCATGAACGAGTTCCTTGAGTGAACGACAGTCTCAATCCATTCCCAGAACTGCGGTGAAAAGACATGTGATCCACAGAATCCGCTGTTTCCAAAAAATTAACTGATCTGTGAGTTAACAATTAATAATTCTTCTGAGGATGCCGACAATCGTTAAGATTGCCTTACTTAAAGAATGTCTCAAATTCTAAGATCATGCTAACTTCAAAGTATGTTTCTAAATAATATATAATTTCAAGAGTTTTTTAAATTCTCTTCTCAAACATGGCACTGTCCTTGCAACATCATTGTATTAAATGTCTTGATAATACTAATAATAATGAATATATATTATGGTGGTTATGATAATATTTTTCTTTAAAATACAAAATAATTTTAGAAATTTTAAAATGCATTTAAATATTTTATTTTATAGGAGAAACAAAATCAAAATTATTCAATATTTATTAAGATAAATAAAATAAAAAAATGAAAATAAAAAAAAAATAATATATAATATATTAATAAAAAAGATATAATGAAGTATAAATAGCAAGAAAAATAATTTTACTCAATATAAAGACAAAGAAATATGAATATATTTAAAAGATAATATATTGAAAATAGTATTAAAAATGGTAAGAAGTAAACAGATTGATAAAAAATTTTCTATTTAATAAAAACAGTAAAAACAGTTAGTAAAAACAGCAAAGTTATCCCTGCCAACAATAAGCAAAAAATTGTTTTTCAAAACCGAAAATATAATCATATCGAATAGTACAAGATTATTATCTGAAAATGTAGAGAAATTTTTTAAACTCAAAATAAAATATTTCTATTTAATATAATTAATATTTATAATATTATTTATATTATATTATATTTAATAATAATATAAATAAATAATAAATTATTATTATTATTATTATTACTATTATTACTATTATTATTATTATTTATTGCATTATTTCCATTTTATTTTCTAACTTTATATTAATAAATTAAATAATGTAAAAAATAATAAAGGAATAAATTTTATAATCTAATCTTTGTCTAAACAACAACTTTGTCTAACAATGTCTAAAATATCGTCTTTCGATTGATTTTAAAGCAAATAATAATAATAAAATTTTCAAAATTTTTACAAACCTTGAACATTTCCAAATAATCTCAAACATTCTCAATACAATGTAATATATATCGAAGTAAATGACACATATATAATTTGATATATTATTTTCATGTATATTATATTTTGATGATTTTTTTTGTAATCAGTTTAATGTTAGATGCAAATCTGTTAAGAATTAGTTTAATGCTAAGAAAAGATATCAGAATATCGATTAATATTAAGAAAGAATATCTGAAAAATGATTTGACATTTCAAAGTTCGAGTTGAATTTTCATTGTGATTGCTTCATTTACTGAATTTAATGAATTGTTTTTTAATTTAATTATCGTATAATAGATTGTAATTTACTGTTTATTTTTTTATTCCAAATATATATTATTTATTGTTCATTTATTAGAAAAGTTTTATATTGATTTTTTTTTACTACAATTTGAATTTGATATCATTTTGAATGATGAATAAATTCAATTTATTCAATTTATAATATATTATAAATATAATAATATATAATATATTACATATATTATATTATATTATAATGTAATAACAATTAATTAATTTATTTATTATTTCTGAATAATATATTGTTTCAGAATTTCAGAATTTCAGTTTTTAATGTAATTACTTTAAAAAATATTCTTTTTTTTGCATGAATATAATATAAAATGAATAAATAATATTAAAATTAATAAATAATTTTTTTTTCGAATATTCATTATGATCGTATATATTTAGTTTTGAAAAGGAAACGAAAGATTTTTCAATCTATGGTCATTTTAGATGATCTGTTTAGATGTATATCAAAATATTTCGCCTAAAGAGAATAAACACAAAATAATGATATCACGGTCTCCCAGATCATCGTAAGCCAATGTAGTAATCGTGATCGTATTGATATAAGTGATTATGTATTATAGATATAAAATGATTGGATTTATCGTATACTTTTCAAAATTCAGTAGAATAACTAAAGAAATTATATATCTTTGACTCAATTTTTCAAAGAAAAGCTTCGAGTTTCAATCTTTAAATCCATGATTTAAAGAAAATGAAAGAAATGTTTCCTGTATTGAATTTGTAAAATCTTCAACGATAAAACATTTTTTCTCTCTTGTCTCTCTATCTTTCCCTCCTCCCCTCATTATGATATAACAGAATATATATATATATATATAAAATAAATATAGAAAAAAAATATTCCGAAGATAAAGGTTTCACGCAATAATCCAGATGAATTATTATAAATTTTCATAAAGTTATAATAATTTAAATATTAGTAATTTTTAACATGATTCAATTATCCATTGACTTATGAACAAAAGTAGTATATATCCTATCTAGTCTTATTTTCAAGTTTATTATTATTTTCAAGTTTTTTATTTTACTATAAGTATATCGAATAATAAAAATAATTGAACCCATTCCATCCATTTATTTACTAATAATATTAATAAATATAAAATAAATTTTAACATCTGTTATATAAATTTTATTTTATATTTCTATTTTGTAAATATTTTTTTTTTTAATATTTCTCATATGAGTTTTTAGACTAATGAAAAAAAAAAATATATCATTTATGAATTTTGTTTTGAATTTTTATGGAAGAAAAATATTAACATTGGAAATGAACAGATTTAGGAAAACAAATCTTTAATCATTGAAAGAAATAATGAAAGTAGCACATTCAAACAGCAATAATGAATGAAAAAGCAATAATTTTTTCAAAATACTTAGCCAATATCAAAATTTTTTATCGGATATATTATTTATTAAAAAAAAAAAAAACTAAACCTAGATTTAGAGACGAAATTCATAATTTTCATAATTGATTTGAGAAAAATCCACATACGATCATTCTCTTGAAATATTAATAACAATTTAGTTTAAATGTATAGGCAAGAATAATAAATGATAATTTAATTATATCTTTTTTCTTTTTGTAAGATTAAGAAAAAATTATTAATAAATTTCTTATATATAGATTTAAATTGAATATTGACAAATATCTTATTTAATGTCATACGTGATATAGAATAATACAGTGCTATATTTTAATCGAATTGCAAATCTAATTTTTGAACTTTTTATAAATAAATGAATACAATTCCTGATAAAAAATATTCAATCATCCTTTAAAATATAATAAAATTAAATTAAATTATTTCACTTTTCTTGAGAAGTTAAAAGCTTTATTAGATAATATGGAAAAAAAATTTTTGAAAAAATTCAATTGATTAGAATCGTGAAGAAAAAATTCAATTGATTAGAATCGTGAAGAAAAAATTGCTTTTTATAAGTTTTTTATCTGAGACTAATGATATAATGTTGAATAATGAATAGTAAAATGTTAAACTATACATTTTGTAAATTTATGTCAATTATATATATGTTAAAAATTTTATCGAAATCAATAAACGCAAAAATAAGCGATAGACATCGAAAGATGAAAATTTATAAATTTTAAAAGATAATCGAATATTTAAAATTGTAGATCACGAAAGTTTTATTTTCTGTTCGCTTGCTCAATTTAAATCTAATAGATTATTACTTATAGAATGAAGCAATAATATTTATGAAGAAATAAGAAATAATATTTCGAATAAAATTGATTGAGCATAAATTTTGTATATTAGTAATATTATATTAATAATATTGTATAATATATAGTAATAGATGGAAATGATACAAATAATGATATAATACTAAAAAGACTAATATTTTAGATCTGATATCAATATTAGATCATGAATTTGAATTGAATTTTTTAAATTTCATTTTTTTTGTTTATTGTCTTTGCTAAGAAATGCAAATATATTATCTCATACTAATAATTATTAATTACTAATAATCTTAAGCACGATCTTAAGTCGAAAAAATTAATGAACGTATATATGCGTCACACAAATAGTTTTCGCCTTACGTATATATGCATCTATAACACTCAAAGAGATAATTAAAGTTTCTGAAATTAAATAATACATACAAGCATCATATACAGTTTTAAATTGTATCAAAGCATATTTATATATAAATTCACTGATTTTTTTATTCCATTTTTTTAATGTTTGTTTAGTCACATATAAGCTTTTTCGTAACAAACAAATACAATCATTTATCTCCAAATTAGTTCCATATAAATAATCTTCTAAATTATATAGAAATGCAATTTTCATGTAGAATTATATTATTTTTAAATCTATTATAACAGTAATATATTCATCACAACATCAGTCTAATAGTGTCATATTTCATGATCGAGGATATTTCTTTGTAATTAATCCTATTTTTCTGTGCTTAGCTTCTTATGAGCTTGGACTATTTTTTTTATAAATTATGCCATCTGCTTTGTATTTTCTTTTGAAATTTCAGCAATTTGAAATAATTACATTGTTTCTTTTTCTTTTTTTTTTTTAATGTAGGGGAAATCCTCATAAAATACTTAAGAGGGAGGAAAAGAAGAAAGCCGGGATTTTTCCATTAAAACATTCATAATGGCTTTTTATTTCAAAGAGCGACGGGAACTTGACAAACATCTTCGGTATTTCCCGCATATTTCTTCATTCTCGAAGGAGGTGAATATTGTTGCCCTCTTAAAAAGTTCATTTGGCCATATCGAGATTATAAAGCCCATATTGCACCACATTACGGTCACTGAATAAAATGTTATAACATTGTTTAATCTTAAAACTAAAAATCAGATTTTATTTTTTTCAAAAGATTTAAATTCTTCATTGATTACTTCTATCCATTTAATTGAATCTTCTGCTTCTTAGACTGTTTGTAGCTTGCAAATAGCAAGGAATAATTCTATTATTTCAAAATAAATTTTTGTGATATCGAGCATCTTTCATAAAATAAATAGATAAGAATATCTATTGAATTGTTATCGATTTTTTGTTTTCTTTAATAACGATATCGATTCATCTTTATCGATCTTATTATTCATCTGTTCATTTATTTTATTTGTCTCGTTATTAATAAACTTAATTATTTTTAAAAATAATTCTCATGTTTTTTTCAAAAGTATAATTAGTCGACAACAAATTTTTCTTTAATTGCAGTATATTTTGTTATTATATGACGCATATATGTTTCATCAATATTTTACCATTTCAATATTGATATCATTTTTATCTTTATATATATACACACAATATATTACCAAATGAATCGTATATGTGTTTTCTACATATATTTTCATATTTTTAAATAATTTTTTTCTAAAAAACATTTCGTAATATCCGAGTCAGCAGAACCAGAATGTTTAATATTTTTATTTTCTTTTTCGTTTTTTTGAGCTACCAAATTTTTCTTTTCTACGTTTCTTTTTTAATGCATAATGAGCTCAATTTCCGAATTTTCTATAAAAATAATATATTATTCCTTTTTATATAAGAATATTTATATCAGAACCATGAGAATCATAAGAATTAAGAGAAACATAAGAATTAATATAATTTTTTCGAAGTTCTTTTGCATGATAGGCTATTTTTGTTCCTTCATAAGATATTTACATATCTCGCATTTTTAACAGCATTTCTTCATTTATTAAGTAATCTGTTAATTGTTATCTACTTAATAGTTGGTTCCGTGATACAATATGCGAACATTATTGTTATTAAACTTGATAAAATTTTTGCAATGATTTTCTTGTTCCATATTCATAGTTTTAGTCTTTAGTTGTTGTGTCAGCGAAACTATTTTTGAAATGTGATTTGCGATGGATTCTTTTTTATCCATTTTTGCATTTATAAATTGATTCAAAAGTACTTGTATCGATTTATCAGCGTATACGATATGCAATCTCGTAGATAGTAGTAATAGTAGAGTTGTAGACCACAACAGTCTGATGTAGAACAGTCTGTTAAATGTCTTCATTGATCTAATTTAGAATCTCTCATCAAAAATAGCTTGAGCTTTTTGAATCCTTTTGAATTCATGATAGCATCAGCTTCATTTTCAGGTCTGGAAATCGAACTATCATATATATTTTCAGTTTTATTCTCAACTATGTAAATTTTCATTTGTCGTTTCCACAGCTAGTAGTTTTGTCCATTGAAATAATTAAGATAATATAGTTTTGTTTCTATTTAACAGCTATTTCTATTTTTAATTTTAACAGGCACATTTTCATATTGAATCATAAAATTTTTACATATCATTAATATCATTAATACACAGCAATACACTTCTTACTATTTTTACTATTCTTATCAAATTATTCACAATAATATGATAATAAAAAATATTACATCTATAACCTATTAGAAAATAGAATTGAACTAATAATAAAGGATATATATTAGAAAAGAATATATTTAATAAAGCAAATAAATATGTCATATATATGTAAGTTCTGTCAATACTTTGTTCTATATACTATTGTTTTATTATACTATATATATATTATATACTATATTATATTGTTTTGTTTTATATTACTGTTCTATATACAAGTTCATTATATCATATTATATGATGGTTCAAAAAAACGAAACAAAATTGAAACAAGAATTGTGTCCAATGACATCCAATTTATGCAAATATACAATATATAATCTCATATTCTTGTATATATAAATTCAATATATTGATATAATGAATGAAATATTATGATGTTTGCAAATCAACAAATTTTAAGAAATCAATAATATTATTTCGAGATCATATTAACTTTAAGCAAATAAGAAAAATTAATATAAATATGACTTTAAAATATTACTTTTTGCATTTGAAAATTCTCATTAAGAATTCTCATTTAAAAATTGCCATTCGTTTTTGCATAATAATTTTATTTATCGATGTCTTTGCGTACGGAACATTGTGCTCGGTTCGTGCACTCTATATTGGATTTTATCGGATAAACAAAAGTTAAGATAAATGTACGTTTTGGAATAAAAACAATGCTAAAAATTATTTTAAGAACATAATGTTATAACAATAAAACCATATAATGAGTTTAGTGAATTTAAAGATTAATTTGATTTTTCAATGTTTATAGAATAACTTGATAATATTCAAAGTGAACATTATTATAATAATATAATAACAAGAATATTAGCAGCGAAGATTGGATGAAATAATTATTTCAAAAAAACGAAAAATTAGAATAATAAATAGCGACAGTGAAACTGATAATAATAGTGAAAATGAAATTTAAGAAAGAATATAGATAAAATATAGGTTAAATGTTGTAGATTTAGAAATTAAATTCGAAAAATACGGTTTCGTCTTGATGAAAAACTTAAAAAGTCGTTCGTATTTTCAAATATATTAGACCCGCCAGATTTTTTATTATTGAAATTTTTTATTACTTTTTATTAGTTATTAATAATATCATATATAGAAACAAATAATTATGCGAAGAAAAATTTAAAAAACATCAATATAATAAATGACATGATTCGAAAAGAATTACGTACATTTCTGAAATTATTATTAATATGCCATTAACAAATATTTAAAAATATTCGAATAAAATTAATCATATTTTTTTTTTTTCTGCCACAATGTTATATGGAGTTTATAACATTATTCAATTAAAATCATTAATATACTAAACTATATACTAAATATAAACTATATGTATTATTAATTTTATTTATACATAAATTATATACATTGATTCTTAATATTAACACTATAATAAATTAACATTATAATAAATTTTAATATAAAATATTCTGAATAATAAAGCAAATATATTAAAATTATATATAAATGATTGATTCTAGATAATATCAAATAATAAATTATAAATATTAAAAATAGAAATAAAATATTATAAATTATAAATTAAATTATTACATATACTTTAAAATCGTTTTGAAATCATTCGACGTTGTTATGTTAATTACTTAAAAGAAATTGATGCTCTGGAGAACAGAAGTTAAAAAGATTTGGTATCAATTATTTTTGCAATATTATTATTAATATATAAATAATGAAGTATTTTTAAAAAAACATCGAAAGTCGCTAGCCTGACATTATTTTGCTTTTAATTTATGATAAAAATTAAATAGAATTCATAAAGTTATTTTCTATATGGAAAAACTCTAGATAATGTCTGGTCAATCATATAGACATTAGATATTGAATATTATAAGATATATATGCATAATATTTGATTAATGGTTCATTTATCAATTCTATTTATCTTCTCAAGAATCTCTTTTATAGAAGATGATTTCATTTTATGGAATTTTAAAATTTTAATATTTAAATTTAAAGTTTGTTTTTTTATTCCTTTATTACTTAGTAAAAAATTTTCAACATCCATTTGCAATTATAAAAAATAAGATAAATATTATTGATCAGCAAATTACAGAATAAAATTATTATGAATATATACAAATAAAGATAGAAATATATTAATATTATTAATATATTATTAATATTATATTATTAATATATTAATATTATTATATATCATTAATTTTAATTAATATATATATAATATTAATATTAATATTTATTATTATTATAATATATATAATATAATGTATAAAAAAATAATACTTATGAAACATGTTCTTTTCTTCATTTTTTAACTCTAAAAAATCATTTTTATTGTGAGTTGTGATATTTTTAATGATTTTGTGAAATATATTATTACAATTATTTTCAGTTATATATTTTTACTGAATATAATTTTATATTATGATTATATTTTTATCAAATATAATTTTCAGTTATAAGATTTTTAACTAATATAATTTTTTCTTGTGTTAAAATATAGTTTCTATCTATCAAAAAATTGTTATTTTAATTTATGATATGTGAAATTTTTTATTATTAGATAAAATAGTAACAATTAAATATTTTAATAAAATTTCCAAAAACAAAAGTTATATTTTCTTGAATAACATAATTACAAACATTTATCATTACATATTTAAACTTATATAACTATTCCAAAAATTCGAATAAAATAAATATTTAAAAAATATTTAAAAAATATTTAAGTTATAATGTTCATAAAATAAGGATATTTTTATAATAATATATTATAATAATTTACAATAATTTCTTTGAATAATTTGTGTCTATAAGATTTGTTGTATCATAAGAGTAAATATTTTTCCTCTTATTTTCTAATAATAAAATTTTCTTAGAATAAGTTTTTGCTGCCCAAAAAATATTTCATATTTACAACTTTATATTCAATATTATGCTAATTATTTATTATTTTATAAATTATTGTTTTTAATTATAATTTATTATTTTTATTAAAATATTTACATTGAATGTGATATTTCAATTCTCTCAAGTTTTAAGATCATAAGAATCTTTATAAAAATTTGATAGACATTATATTGTAGGTCTTTTTTTTGCAATACTTATTATTAATATTATAATTATTTATAAAATAAGAATATAAATAAGAAAAAGCTTTTAGATGTCTCTTTAGTTGTTTTTCAATTATGTAATATTATCTCTTTCGTTCTGAGAATTTCCATAAATCAGAAATTTATATGTAATATTTCAAAGGTTCTATTTGTACATTATATACAAGTAATCGAAAATAGATATTTATTTTTTTGCTGTCTCTAGTAATTATTTGAATAGAATATGATGTAATTTTGACATTAACTTTTTTAGTATTGCCAATGGATGGAAATTCAATAAATGTAGAATGATCTTTTAGATATTATAGCAAATGGTATATTTTCTTAACAATAAATATTTTATATGTATGACTGTATTATATATGCTAGCAGATGGTACACAAGTATTGATTGAGGTAGTGAAAACTTACATGGAATCGCCGATGACTCTAACTCTTTCTGGTCTTTGTTACATATATTATATATACATATCTATATGATAATTAAATCTCTAACAATGTCAGTTAGTGAACGTGTTCGTTGATCAGAATATATTGTATAATTACAAAAAAATCTGTTTGTTGTTTACGATGTTTCCACAACGAAATATTAATTAGTGTTAATTAATTTTCTTAATTTTTAATGAAAAATTATATTTAATGGAAATTTCCTTCATAGTTTAATGGTAAGAATCGGGAATTGGATTACAATATTAAGATTGATATTAAGATGATCAATCTCCTTATTTGTAATACTCCGAAATTTGAGAAAATTCTTCAAATAACTGGTATTCTTTAATAATTCTTTAATAAACTAGTAATCACTATGATACAAAGATTCGATGATAATCAAGAACTAATCAGTATATATTTGTTATAAATTTTCTGGATTATAGGATGATGTTGAATGCCATTGAATTAGTTGTATCTGGAATATCTTCGAAATACCATTTGATATATTGGATTTTTAATAATAAACGTTTAATAATTATAACGTAATTAATAATTATATTCTAATATTCTAATAACACTAATGATTGCAATCTTTGAATCATATTATTTTATTGTTTTCTGGGTGAATTTATCCGCTTTTGATTTTTATGCGGTAAACTCGAGTTTTCTATTGTTTAAAAATGCAGATTTTTAACATTTGATGAAGGTAAGCCAGTAAATATTTTAATTGACATTATTCATGTCACATCATTCTTTCTTGCATGAATTTTCACATTTTTTCTTGCATGAATTAATTGCAGTAATTTTCATTATTTATGATTAATATATCGAATATATTTTAAATATAATATCTTTATTTGTTTCGTTATTGGATTTGGTGCAGATAGTTGTATTGCTATCATTTCCAGAAATGCTGTCGAATTGTCTGAATTAATTGAAACCGATTTAAATGATTCATTTTGACACTACTGACGTCGGGATATGTTATTTTGGTTATTTAATCTGCAAATAAAAAATATTTGGGAATCAATAGATTGAGATTTTTGAGATCAGAATTGCGAACTCTGTGCACTTCATTTCATATTTATGAAAATTGTTCCATAATTCGAATAAATTTCGCGGTATTGACTACGACGCGAAAGAAATCTATTCAAATAAGTTAAGAAAAACTTCCATGAGATCCATTATTAATTTAAGCTGAATTTCCTTGGTAGCTAGGTAAACAAACACAAAATAGATCTTTGTCATTATCTTATTGTGTACTTACTCACTTCTTGACGAGAAATAGTATGGCATATTCAATGTTAAAAGAAATATGCTATAAAAGAAACTATTCTAACTTTAAGTAAATTGTATTTTTGAATTCTGTCTGATTATATATATATATTTTACGAGCATGCCTCGTATAATGCTTCTAATAGCAAATGATCAATATTGATGATAGTATCATTTTGCAATCGATGTGCAATAATTATTCATAGTTACAACGTATAATAAATAATAAAATTTAAATAAGTAATATAATTTAGTAATAAAAATTTTTTCTGCAATATAATAAGATGCCGCTAAGCATATTTCCTCTATTAAGCTCATTCCTGAGAAGTTTCTGCTCGTCTATGGTATTTAAACATTATAACATATTTAAACATACAATTTCTTTTTGCATTTCTATATTTGTAATCATCTTCGTGCGAATGTAAACGATTCTAGCTATCATAAAATAGTTTTTCGCGAAATTAAAATCAAGCATACTGAAGAAATTGAGATTTGACCAAATCGATAATACTGTAAAGTTTTGCGATTGTTAAACTGGTAACTTTGAATATTGCACAAATGGAGTGCCTAAACTGATGTTACTGCTCGAAAAACCATTTACTATCGTAGGACTGTATATTCGTTTATATTATGAGCTCTGAGTGAACGAATAATGATATTGATTTGATTCTTTGCGGCTAACTGTGATGATTCTATCTGTATTTTGATGTACATGTATCATCGTCGAATTCTATCATTATCTGTTCTAGTTTCTATTTCTATATCAACTCTATTGCAAGACTGTCGCGATCCTTGATTTTTCCTCCAATCCTTGCATTTTTGGGAAAAATATATATGATAATATAAATGAATAGAAAGGGAATTAGAGGGACCAATGATCGTGTTGGAGGATGATCTCGAAGAATGGGCTCTCGTGACTTCGCGTCGCAGCGTGTGAGGATTAGCTTCGCGCTCCCACAATGGTCTATCGCATGGCGTGCAAATGTGGCTCATGAAGTAGTTGTTGCTATAATATCTTTGTTTAAATTTTGTTTAAATTAAAGATCTGGAAAATCATGCCCGCTCATAAATTATTATCAGGCTATTGATACTCGAATTATTGAAAACATAAGCCAGATTACGACCATTTCACAAGCCCTGTCTTTAACAGCGATTTTTATTAATTCAGGTGATAAAATTTTAAGCAATACACGATTATTTTTATTTTAAGCAATACACAATCCGTATTAGTTAGTGTATAATTTGAATATTTGTCGAAGGTGACGAATCCTGTCTTGTTAATGTAAATTGAAGATCGTTCTTTGGTAAGCCTAATGGCATTGGATTGATGGTACGATATCCCAATAACCATTTCATCAAAGACGTGAATCTTGTAAAGCAAATAGTTGAATTCCTTGCGACAGGAGATTAATAGGTTTTTCTTCGGAGCAGACATACTCACTCGTAAAGCCTTTTGTATTTTCAATGCATGATTAGTATGAATATTTTTCATCGATTATCCATGTGAGCATAATTATGTTAGTCCAACAGGTCTCAATCGCGAAATAATATGCTATCTTATCAATTTTGTCAAGAATAATAATTACGTAACTTCAAATGTCCAGACTAATAATAGTAGTTACAATATGCGATTTTATATATAGTAAGCAGATCATTATGTCTTTTAAGCCAATATATATATATATATATATATATATATATTTATATATGCGCCATAAGTCCATCAAAAGCATCGTAAAATCCATTTCATCATACTTCCATCGCTAATATATTGTAAAGATTCTAAATCCGATTGATGTTTCTCATTATAAATATTGAGATACCGATTCGTTTCACGAAAGCACCAAAATGTTTAAATTGATGATTTATGAATTTTGAATGAATTTTACTGATGAAATTTACTGAACTGAGAGAACTGAAAATCTGTTTATTTTGAAATAATAATTTGTTTTGTAACTCGCGAAATAAGTGGATTATTTATATTCAGCTGCTTTATAGTCGATTCCTAGCGCAAATCGATTATCTAAGAATCCTTATCAATTTAAGATATTATGATTATGGATCCGTCTGTAAGATTTTAAACAATCGATGATTTGTTAAATGCCCATTTTCGCAACTACAGATCGGCTGATCATAGAAAAGCATCTATTTTTTCTCTAATTGTGATTGCTTTTTCCATGCTCGTTAAAAAATCATGAACATAAACATTGCATAATATGCATTTCGTGGTTGGATGCATCATACTATTATTTAAATCTATAATCTTTTCTCGGTGTATCAATTCTTGACAAGAAATTACGGTAATAAAATATGCACATTTATAAAGAATGGAAATACCATTGTAATGGGAGAAACAAAAATGGGATAAAGAAAAGTTATTTGTAATGAAAAAGTCATTACAGACAAGGCAAATATGGCAGTGCACAATTCTCTTTTCGCTTGGCACAAACAAATGGCTCATTAGAAATGTAGATCAGATGAAGAAAATTCTAAGATCCGAGAATATCATTTTTAAGGATCAGAAGTTTTGTTACGAAAATTGCATCCTAGACAAAATGCACAGACTGCCATTTCCAAGTGATACAAAATCTGAACGTATTTGAAAACTCCATGCAGATCTTTCAGATCCAATGTAAGAAAATTCGCTTGGAGGAGCTCAATATTTCTTAATGATGAAAAATGATTACAGTTACTGAAGAAGCTTATATTTCATCAAAAACAAATCAGAGACATCACGATGTCTAGAAAATTTCAGTGGGGGGAAAGGAGTAACACCCATTGACTTCAAAAAGAGACCGAACATTTCGAGCTTCAGAACTTTCGGGGAAGAAGTATACTTTCATTTCCTTAAAGAGAAGAAACAAAAATGGCGTTTTCGTTGGATATGATGAAAACATAAAAGGATTCCGGCTTCCTAAAACAGGATAAGTTAAAATACGTAGGGATGTAAGATTCACGAATCAGCATTACGAAATTAATTCAAATGAAGAATGGAAATCAGAGTCAAATATCATATAACCTTTGAATGTCGAAAAAGAAAAACGACATAACAAAAATAAATGTCGAATCGAAAACTATTATTCAATCAGAAAACAATAAGCAAATGAATTCAGATGAAGAATCAAACAATTCAAAAAAATAAAAATCAATATGAACAAGACCGACGTTTGAAAGACAAAAATAAAATATGAACTGACCAGACAAACTCACGTACAGAAACATTGTAATCACAGAACATCATGAACCGGAAAACTATGATGATGTAATCACATGTAGCAATGCAATCAGATGAAAAGAAACCAATTCTTTGAAATCGATTCTTTGAGAAAAACTCAAACATCGATATTAGTAAATCCGCCATCAAATAATCAAGTCATAGATAATGCATGGACAAACTGAAAATGAATAACAATGGAAACATACAACGATTTAAAACTCGTTGCTAAAGGTTTCAAACAAGCTGCCGAAGTTGACTATCATGACTGAAACGTTTACTTCTGTAGTTAAATTCGATTCAATAAGGACTATCCTATCTATCACAGCTTCGAAAATACTATTTATAACAATTTGATGTCAAGACGGCTTTTCTTCACGGAGAACTCGACTAGAGGTCATCTATATGCAGCAATCGAAGGATGGAATACGAGGATGGAATCGATCGTGTTTGCAAGTTGAATCGTAGTTTATGATTTAAAACAAGCACCAAGATGTTGGAATCATCGTTTTACAGCGGTGCTGAAGAAGCATGGTCTTATGTCCACCAGCGCAGACTATTGCATATTTACAAATGAAAACGATCAGGACCGATTGATTCTAGCGATCCATTATGATGATGGACTAAACGTAACGAACTAGTCATCCATAAAAAAATTGTTAGCTGAACTCCGTAAGGAATTTAAAATGAACATCTAATGAGATATATATTTGAGATTACAGATTGAGCGACTGGCAGTTTCATATTTTTGCAACAGGCTTATACTAAGAAAATTTTGCAATGATTTCGGATGAAAAATGCTAACACAGTAGCAATTCCAGCAAATCAAAACTATCAACTATGCGTGGAGGCGCATAAAAGTGGGCAAGGAAAACAGGAAAAATCAGAATTCCCGTATTGACAAGCGATAGGAAGTTAATTGTCAATATACTAAACCAGATATTACATTTGCAATGAACAAAGCCAATCAATATTTGGAAAAACCAAGCAAAATTCACTGGAATGCAGTATAAAGAATTTTCAAATATCTAAAGAGAACAACAAAATATGATATTCATATGATATGATTTTCTCAACCGAATAGAATAATCACATTAAAGTATTCAGCGATGCAGATTACGCTGCTGATAGATACTGAAACCAGGAAGTCTACTACTAGTTTTGTATTAAAACTAGACGAATCTGCAATTGCTTGGAAATCAACATGACAACGAACAGTAGCTTTATCGACTACTGAAGCCGAGTATATAGCAGCAAATCAAACTGTGAAAGAAATCATGGATAAAAAGTTTGATCAATGATCTAGCTATGTTCAAGAATCTTAAAACGATTCTTTATTTAGATAATTTGAGCGCGATTGTGCTTATTAAAAATTCAGAATTTCATCGAAGGAATAAGTATATTGACGTACGTTATCATTTCGTACGAGACAAATTCAACGAGAAAGAATTTTTGTTGCAACATATAGCATCGGAAAATTAGCAGGCAAAGCAACAAAACTTTTGAGAAGAAGAATAGTTGAAGTACAAAGAAATCGATTGAATATCAACAGTATCGAAAATATAGTGGGTATATAGAATTATGATATGCAAACATAATAAATGTACACACATTAAATAAATTTTAGTTCACTTTTAGTGAGAGTGTTATAGAATTTAAAGTTCACTGAAATTTCATTTGTGGTTTTATTATTGATGTTGCCACCAACATCACTATTTCATAGTTGATATCTATTTGTTTTTCTTCGATACACATACTTCAAATAGTTTGTAAACAAATACGCACAATTACGTATAATTAATACATATATTCATTCAGCTATATTCGTACATTTTATTTATTGTTTTCACTGCCCAATCAATAGATACACAAAATTTGATTTACAAAAATATCAGTATTATTAAGTCATAATTAATAATTGAAGATGAAGTTAATGGAAACTAAATAACAAATAGAAATAGAAATATTTCTATTGCTTCATTTAATACAAATTTTAATTATAATTAAATAAAATAAATGATGACTAAATATGTTAATATTAATATTACTAAATATCTTAAAACTTTTTAAATGTTTTAACTAATATTTTTATACTATCTTGTGTATTTGTTTTGGATTAATTCTTCAAAAATATTACACAAATATGTTATTATTTATTTACTTATACTTTTAAAGGATGATGAAAATTTTATAAAAAAAATAATGCATTTATCACAATATTATATCAAAGTGTTTTTATATCAAAGTATATTTTTTTATATCAAAAGTAAGTGCAGCATTAAAAGATATTTTATTAAACATTGTTTCGTACAATGTTTACAAAATCAGCTCGAAATAATACGAACGATGCTAGTTTATGACATTTCTTCATTCTGCGTTTTTCTTTTTTATTTTTCTAATATAATTTTTATAATTCTTTTGTAACAATGAGTAGTTATGAAATTGAATTATTTTTTTTCAAAAAATAATATATAATATACTGTAAAATAAATCTAGATTTGTATATATGTATTGTATATATATATATACATGCTATAAATAATAATATAAAATGATTTTATTTGTTAATAAAAATTCCAAAAAAATAAATATACTTACAAAAAGTGCCCATACTATAAAAAAATATTAATTTATGAATTAATACATTTTTTATTTGAAATAAAGAAAACAAAATATATAATTTTCAATATTTTAATTATTAAATTCTTGTTTTATAACTTTCAATCTTATTTTCGTCAATCTTTACATTATTTAATATTTTTTAAGTTATATATATTAATTCATAATTTTTTTAGTTAATTTTTTAGTTAATTTTTTTATGCTCATAAAAATATAAATATAATATTTATATTATATATCTACAATTTAAAAATAAATATGAAATTGATATTGAATTATATAAATTATATAAATTAATTATGACGTATCAAATCATGGAAATTTAACTTAATAACAATTATTTTTTGCAAAAAATATAAGATATTATTAATTAAGTTATAAGGAAAAGTTATTCAAAATAACATTATGATTGATGTATATCAATGCCAAAGTGATTAAACTTACTTCTTCCGTAAAATACATTATTTATCAATTAAAAATTTATCAATGCCAAAGTGATTAAACTTACTTCTTCTGTAAAATACATTATTTATCAATTAAAAATTTATCTTTAGAATAAAAAAAGAAAATAAAATCAATTATTAAATTAAAAAAAAATCACAATTATTGGCTGGAAAAAAATATTGATTATAAATTTATATCACATGAAAATCTTATTTTACTACGTTTTAATATTACTTTATTAATGTTTCATTTGTTTTCTTTTTTGCTAAAATATGATATCTTGAAACTTGAAGAAAAATTTTTTCAAATATTCATTAATAATCAATTGTACGATTATTCATCAGTTTTAAAATCAATAGAATAAATGACCATAAAATACGAAAATGCCGTACGTAGTATCTGAAATAACCCAATTTCGGTAAACAGATACACATAATAAGATTAAATATTATTTCAATCATTTTTATTACCGTTACGTATACATTATAAGATGCAATCATGGAACCCAATAACACGAAATTAAGATTTTTCAAATTGTTCTGCATGATGAACAGTAATAATTTTTGTTCTATTACTGGGAGCTTGTACCATTCTGTGTTGTATCTAAAATTAATTCATTACTAAAATGAATGATTAAGAAATTATTAATATACGATTATTAAAATTTTTCTTCAATTAATGAATTAAAGATACTCACGCATCTATAAAAATATTAGAACTGTGATTGATTATCTTTTGCGCAAAATGATTGGGAATAAATCCATAAATAGTAATGCAAATTACGAAGAATAGAGATGAAATTAATTCATTTGTATCATTGGATATTATTGATTTGGTAAGCTTAAAGACAGAAAATAATTAAGATTATCAATTGTGACTATCAATTGTGATTATCAATAATCACTTGTATCGTTGATACTTACTTCATACATGGAAATACTAAATTCAATCAAACCAAATAACATTAAAAAGTTATAGAATATTATTATCTTTTCTTGAATCCAGTTGATGTAACTTTAACAAAAAAAAAAAAAAACAATTTCATTAATTGTACGAAATATTAATCTTTGAAGCTTTTAATGAAAATAATTACAAAAGGAAATAAATGAAAAATTTAATATTATTAAAAATTTAATATAAAAAAATATTATTATGCTCTAGAAAACTTGTTTATGATTATCAGTTAATAATGGGATACTAACTTTTTGATTTTTACGTGTAAATACACGATTGACATCACTTTTTTTCGAATTATTGTATTTCTTTCTGTAAAAGATACTCTTGGTATGTTTGCAACAAATGTATGACTTATACGGAAGCTGTAAAAAAACTAAGAGAAATTATATGTACAATAAATAAATAAAATAATTGAAATTAAATAAATATTATATAATAACCGAAAATATGAAATAATGTTTAATGATTAATATGTATTTCAATCGAAAGACAAATTTAAAACAATTCAATGCTTGCTAAAAAATGTTAATCCATAAATATTAAATAACTATTAAATTATTCAACTATTACATTATTCAATTTATATATTATTTTAACTATTTTAATATAAATATATATTATTATAATTAATATAAAATAAAAATAATAATATTTGTGTCGTTTAAAATAAATAATTCATTTTTTAATTTAGTAAGATTTATATTGTTTAATTTTTTTACCTAATAATCTTTAACAATCCACAAAGATGTTGCATTATAGCCATAGATAATGTTTCAGTAGCTATAATTCCTAATCCTCCGAAATTGATAATAAGGTTCAAATGCATACCAAAAACATAGAAAAATTTTTGTTGATCGACGAAATAGTCAATTACGATTGGAACTGTTCGCGAGCGAGTGTGATTTAGAGGAATCAAAATATCTAGGATATCGTTACCAAATACACTCAAGAAGAATATCAATTGTAGTGGTACAAAAATGACTGTAATAATATTACGCGTTAAATATAACCAGTTGTTATATTTAAAAATATCTACAATAAAATACAAAAATCATAAACAATGTTAAAAAAAATTTTATATATATAAAAATATTAAATAAAAAAGTATTATGTCACTTTTCATGCAATTTGGTGAAAATATAAATAAAACTATCAATTAATTATTATAAAAATAATTATAAAAATAATTATAAAAATAAATAGTACTTTTTAATAATAACATTAGATAAAAAAATAACGTTAGATAAACAACAATGATGTCTATGAGAATACGTTTTATAAATGAATGTATAATATGTTGCTAATATGTTGACTATGTTGCAAACGTTCGATCAATTCTTCATAATTATTACTAGGTGTGCAATCGATACAAATCTACAGATAATTAGTATTTGATTATTCCATTTTGAACGATAATTTCTTGTTTGATTCAATCGATATAATATGTGTTCGTATAATTTAACCGAAATAAAAAATATTTTATATTTTAATATTTACGATATAATAAGAATTTGAATGATAGGATAATTTAAATAACAGTTTTCTTTTTTCAATTATATGAAATTATGAAATAATCATAGAAAAAATGAAATATTTTCGCTTACTAACGAAACATATTGTTATTCCTTTTGTGGTTTTAGAGTATTCATGAATGATTCGGAGTTCTTCTATATTCTTTAATGAGTTCCAATCTTTTTTAATTTCATCTAAAAAAACTTTTACCTATATTTGCGAAAAATAGAATCTTAAGATAAAATAAAAAGTTCAAATGAAAATTTCAATAAAACAATTCAAAATTTTGACAATATAATATAATAAGTAATATTCATTTATGTTTTTTCTATACTCACATCTTTAATATGAAATAAAAAACTGAAATACTTCATAATGCAAATACATGTACACAAGGTATAGAATAATGAAGTCAATGTTAGACTCATGTCCATTTTTAACGTTAAGAATGACATTGTCTAAAATTAAAGTAGAATATTTTTTTCTCGAAAAAATTAAATTAGTATTTTAATTTAAATAAAATAAAGTAGTTAATTTACAATTACATAATTATTAATAATTGTAACAATTAAAGAAAATACCTGTATAAATATCGCAGTGCTCAAAAGTAAAAAGATGAAAATATTTAACAATTTCGAATATATTGTTCTTTCGAACGGCCAAAGACCAACGCAGATCATAAGAATTCGATTAATGTTATAATATTGACTACCTTCGAAGTCCATTCTTTCATGAAATTTGAACAGCAGTCACACAACTGAACACTATTTCTATAATTTTTTCTATTCTTGAATATTTTCTATATGATCGTCTGTTATGAATATCAAAAAGTAATAATGTTGATATATCGCGTGACAAGTGATGGACGGCTATAGTTTAATTATGAGGGTAAGGGTCTATTATTGGTAATATCAAAATTGCAAGGGTTTAAGTACAATCTATAGAATTTATTTCAATTCTAAGACAATAATTTTTAATTCTGAGGAAAATAAGAATTTTTTTCTTATGTTTCTTTGTTAGTTCTATAATTATCGAATATTAATATATGTAGATATATATTCGTTTCTCAATATAGAATGGGAAGAAAAATATAAGAAATATTTTAGATTTTATTTGCTTTGTGTATTTTAGATTGAAATGTATTATGTGTATCAATTGTTTTATAGTTAGATATTCAGACTAGATAATATTGATAGTAAGTTTTAAACGTGATTTAATATTATTTTTAAGATATTGTAATATTTTGTGTTTGTATATTTTTTGCAAATATTCTTGGAATTATTATTCATTTCTAGTTTATTATTTTATTGAAATTGTTAATATATGTTAAATGTTATTATAATATATGTTAATATATGTATAATTAATTTTATTATAATTACAATTGTAATACAAAAAAGTAAGGATAAGGTATAATTCTTTTAAATTTATAATATAGTAAAAACAATACAATATACTAATATACTTCTAAAAATATTTTTAATTTCCTAGAAATTTATCGTTGTCTGGATTAAACGGTAAAATTTTTACTTGATTATTTTTAATTTATTTATTTTTAGTTTATATTCATCTTTTTTTATGATTTTCTAAAAAAAATTGGTTCGTTATTTGGATTTTGATGATATTATGAAAAAAGATTGATCTTTTTCATGAAAATTGTTGTGATAAAAATTTTGCATAATGATATTTAATCGATTTATATTTATTCTTTCTAAGTCGTCATTGAATTAGCTATTTCCAAATTCGGAATAACTAAAGAAGAAGCTTGGAATTTGCTTGTGGTATCTGAAGAATTATATTGGAACACAATTCTCCACAGATATATTTTAAAAATAGAAAAAATAAATTCTATTTATATTTTCGCATCGTTTAATTGATGTGGGAATACTTAAATACTTAAACACTTAGCGAGTTTGTGAATTATAGTTTAGTATAGGAATTTGATCATTCACGTCTATATATTTTGATAATAGAATATAATATATTATCATATTATATTATCATATAATATAACAGAATATATGTATGTGAATTTTTTTTATATATTTTGATATTTAAAATCTACCATTCAAAGATATCTCACATTTTTACAAATATGTGATATTTACATATTGAAATTTATATATATTATATATATTATATAAATTGAGATTTTTATTTAAAAATCTTGAAACAAAGAATAGGCATCGAAAGATGTTAAAATTTTATATCAAAAATTGTGAAAAATAATTTTCATAATTTTTAATTAATTATAATTCATAGATTATAATAATAAATTTTAATAAAATTTTTGGCATTGGATAACTGATATCAATCTATAAACTATATTTTTTAAAATTTTCATTAAAAGTGTCAAGAAAAGTTATCAAAAATTAAAAAATTGTCAAAAATGATCTTATTATTTTCTTTGCGATTCTAATTAATTTTTTTTATATTTATTAAAATAATTTTTTCAATTTCTCAAAATAGCTTATTATAGACATTGTATGTAATATTAATTATTACTTTTATAATATTATGTAATTTTAGAAAATCACGTTTTAAATAAGTCAACATTTTTGATTATTTATTAGATTTTTGGATATTTATTTCTTATAAAAATATGCATTGTATAAACATTAGTGATCTAAGCATAATTCTTAATAATAATAATATATTATATTTTATATATATAATAATATATTAATAATATTAATAATAATAATATAGCGGAATAATAATCGCTATTCAAATCTATATTTTATATTCAAATTTAATAATTATTCTAATATTTATATAAAATATTATGGAAATTGATGGTCAAATTTTGATTAAATTAAAAAAAAAAACTATTTTCTATTATTCCTTAGATAAAAAAAATATTATATAAGTCTATAAATTTTTCTTTTTTTGAAATAAATATTTTTTTATTAAAATGGAATCTTTTTAGGAAATTCAAAAAATTTTTCTTTTCTGAGACATAAATATTTTTTTTTATTAGGATAGAATTTTTTATAAATATTTAATAGTTACAAAAAAAAAATTGCTAAAAATGACTTAATAAAAATGAATTAATAATACATATTTTGCATCGATGATGCAATCATCAAAATAATGAATATCAAAGATATTAAAAAATTTGTGCTATATGAATTTTTTCATATTTAATAATTTAATTTTTAAATGTTACTAATAATATTATAAATCCATGTTACTAATAATATTATAAATATTTAAATAATAGTGTTACAAACATTTTTCATAAGTAAAGATGAAAAAAATTTAAAATAGAAGACATTTAGTCTGTTAATTCA
>NW_006263664.1:230657-239157 GCF_000469605.1 Apis dorsata | reverse complement strand
ATATTATATATGTTATAATATATAATGTATATATATTATATATACATATATTTCGTGAAAAAGAATCATACTATTGAGCTTATTCGAATGCTTGAAGCTTTCTTTTTCACTATCATTTTTTTCAAATATATTTTTATTTTAATTAACAAATATTTTAATTTTAATTTTAACAAATCCTAGAGAAAAAGCACAAAAATGAAAAAAACAAATTATATTTTTAAGTATAGTATTTATATACGAATGATTTTTAATATATATAATATATATATTTAATATATATATATATATTTTTTTTTTGAGTGTCATGAATTAATGTATAATCAACAACAAAGAATTTTTTAACATAGAATTATTTATCATATGATACAAATATTAAAGATAAATATTATGCTAGTTAATAAGTATGCCATAATATTCTAGCAAAAAGGAATAAGAATATTAAGTGATTAAAAAAATATAATTAACATTAAAAGCAAGATAATTATATTAAAAATTGTATTTTACATACCGAAACTGTTCGGTTTTTTAATATCGATCAAAAGAATTACGAAAAATCGATTTAAAATACAATTCGAAAGAAAAAAATATTATATACATCATATATATTTACATACATTATCATATATCAATCATATCAATTATTGTATATGTGATATATTTACAATATTTACATTTATCACATATACAATCCAAAAATGTTGGAATGTCCGTAAACTGAAGATTCTTGAGGTAATTTTAAGCAACATTTTCAACTTTGCAAAATCTTTCGTTACGATTTTATTACTATTTTTCCCTTTTTATATTTTATTTATTATAACAAAAAAGTTACTAATAAAACAAATAAAGAAAATAAATTCTTTATTATCTAATAAATATTAAGCAAAAAATATTAAACAATAAAATATAATAGAATAAAATATATTAATATTAAAATGATTTTAATAAAAAATATGAAAAAGAAAGCATCGAATTCATACGTCAAGATATTTTCGTCAACAAATTTATCATTCTAAAATTTTTCACATGAAAATTTCTTTTCCTTCTTTTATATTTTTTTATCTATACACACATGTATTTATACATCGAATCATAATAATATTTTTTCAATATTTTATTATAATTATATTTTATTGTATGAAATAACTTTTTAATTAATTTTTTACAATAATTTTTTGTTGTTTCCTATAAAAGTTATTTACAATTACTTTTAGTTATTTTTTAATATGTTCAGAATTGATTTTTAATATATTTACAATTACAGTTAACTATAATAAATTTATTTTAAAATTTTTTATAAACATTCACGTGATGCTTTTGTTTAGAATTGTCATGTATTGAATAAATATTAAGAAATAAAGTTTATAAAATATTATGTTAATGCTGAAATAATTTTGATAAAAAAAAATTTAAAGTAAAATAAATATAATAAAAATAAGTGAAATAAAATAAATAAAATAAAAAAAATAGGATCGAATTAGTGTCATCAAGACATTTTTTTAACAAATTTATCACATATTTTTATACACTATCTTATATTTAACAGAAACAAAAGATTATTTTATAAAAAAAATAGCGTCAATATAAATTTAAAATGCAAACAAGAAATATCATTAAGCATCGTTATAATTTATAATATAATATAATTTGTAATAAGTTTTAAATAAATCATAATTTTTAATAATAGTATATAATAAAAAAGTATGAAAATAGTTTTAGTTAGTTAGTTTTAGTTTTATTTTGTGCTTTATTGTTAATATAAATATTTTTTATTATGTATTTGTTTAAAGAAATGACCGACATAATTCAAATGGAAATCGTTATAAAGTAAAAAAAAATGTAAAAAGATTTCTTTCTTGTAAAATCCCAAATGAAAAAACATTTCAAAGCGTTATTCAACGTTTAAGAACATAGAACTTTCATAAAAGATGTAATACAGGAAAATCCAGGACAAAGAATCTTTTAATATAGAAGAAACAGTGTTTTCGAATATAGAAGAAAATCCTAATTCTAATACAAGAAAAATAGAAGAACACGAAGAGAAGGAATTGTTCATCATATTTTTGTATGGGAAATATTAAAAAAAACTGGATTACATGCTTATTATCAAAAAGTACAAGAGTTAATTCTGACAGATTATTTACGAAAATCACTATTTTAGAAATATAAAGAAAATGTAATAAAGATACAAGATTTTTATTAAGCAAATATTATTTATGTACGAAGTCATTTACGAGAGAGTCTATTTACGAGAGATGGGATATTTAATATATACATAATATACCCATAGGAAAATCCTTATTCTATAATACATTCTATAATACACAAAAATTTTCAAAAGCAATTTTTTTAAACATATGGCTAGATATATATTAGATAATAAATTGATAGGACCATATTTCTTGCCGCCACAATTAATTGGAGAAACATATGCAATATTTCTGAAAAATGTATTAATGCCTCTTCTTAATGAAATAAATTTAAGTCTAATATAAAATTTATAGTTTATACACGATGCACTGGCCTATTTTAGTGAGGAAGATTTTAATTGAAAAATTTAATAGATGGATCAATCGTGACTACTAAGGTCTCCAGATTTAAATTCTTTAGATTTTTATATCTAAAGTTATTTGAAAAATTTAATATATAATAAAATATATATTTAATATATATATAAAAAAAGAAATTGAAAATAAAAATATTGTGAAGAAAATAATAATTAACAAGTGTGAAAATATAAAATAACTCGAAATTAATAAGAAAAATCAGAAAAAATTTTATGAAAAGAATATTATTATGTGTATTGAAAAAATTTATTATCCAAATAAACTAAAAAACTTTTACCAATTTGAATAATTATAAACAAATTGCTTATTATATCGGTAATTTTACATCGGTAATATATATATTCAGAAAAAAGTAATATATGGAATAAAATTATATAATATGATATTATATAATATGAATTGTATGTATATATATTTCAAATAGATTAATTTTGAATATTATTTATTCTAATATTATTATTAGAATACTATTGTTATGGAATAAATGATATCAATATCATTTTTGATTAATTTTTGAATTATTAAAATATTATTTAAGAAGAAGACATATCATATATGTATATATTATACATGTAAATAATTTTTATAATAGTATTCGATTAATCTTTATTTTTTATACAAACAAAACAAAATACAGTTTGTAGGAATATTAATATTGTTATTATAATATTTAGTAATAATTAAAAATTATAAGAACAATATAAATTGTAATTGAAATAAAATTGAAATGAGGAAAATCTATTTTTAGAAAAAAAAATATTTAATATAGAAATGAAAGATAAATGAAATATTTTAACAATTTTCATAAAATATTCATATAGTTATCATAAAGTTTTTACAAAAACATTAATAAAATTGGTAATAATTATAGATTATAACAATAATATTCAATATTAATATTATACAGGTGACCAAATAATCTCATATTATATATTATAAAAATTGATATAATTGAAAATTTTTTGTTCATTTGTTTAGTATCATAATATAAAGAAATTGCTGATATAATAAATATATAATATAACTATAAAATTATTAAATGTTAATAGAAATATATTTTTATATATCATATATATTTTATAAAATATTACTTAAAATTACTTCAGGAATCTTCAATTAATGAATGTTTTCACATTTTTAGGATATCCTAATGATACATATAATATAATATAAATTGACATTTTGAAAAAGTAAATAAAAAATTAAGATACTGCATTAATGCTCAAAAAAAAAAAAAAATAGAGAAAAGTTATCTAATACAATAAAATTTAAATTACAATAAATTAAAAAATAATAAATCAGTAGATTTATGGATAGATAAATATTTTAAGCATAAAAATTATATACATTTTTAAATTTTCTTTTTCACCTCTTCATTATTTGAACCTAATTCATTTTCTTTATTCTAATGCATACTATATGTATAACATATAATTTATAGTAAAAAATAATACAATCAAGTACACATCATATAAAAATTATCATTAATTGTTTATTACATTTGATAATTCATATGCAAACATAAATACAATATTCATTTTATATTTTATTGTAGCTATTCTTTACTTAAACAACGAACGTGTTAAATAAACTTTCATATAGAAAGTTTCTATTTCGAATTAAACAATTCTATATTAATTGCCACTATTCAATATCTTATTAATTTTTAGGTTTTTTAAGTGTAGTTCAGATCAAAATACAATGTCAAAAATAATTCATTATTATTTTTAATACAATTTTTTTCAATTTCTTTTATATTAAATACTTTTTTAATATTTTTATTTATTGTATGTAAAATACAAATAATACTTATTTTGTTTTATCATGTTTACTGCATTAATTATAAAAATAGCAATATCGTAATTATGATTTCATTTTTCAAAACTCAATCATTTATATAAGTATCTATTTATCATATTCTGAGATTCAATGAGATTTTTGTTCATTTTTTTTTATTGTTATAATAAATTTTTTAAATACAGAAATTTTATGGTGAATAGTTCACTCTGATGCAAACATCAGATGATCTATAATCAAAAAATAATAAATGATTATACAATAATATTGACTATTTAGAATATTTAGAGAAGATATTAGGCTTATATCAAGAATGATTGAGTTTATTATGAATTTTCCAATAGTTTAGAATATTCATAAAATTGTTAATATCTTCGGAATTATATATAATATTACTGAAAATTTTTTTTATTATTGTTACTGTTGTTACTTGTTATTGTTGTTTTATTATTGCAAAAATTTTATATGATTTATTAGAAAAAATTCAGAATTTAAATTTAATCAAAGTGATTTGCATATTTTCGTTAAAATCAAAGTTAATATCTTTAGTTTTAGTCATTTATAATTCATATGATTCGAATTACATTATAATACCAGTTCAGTGACTATTTTTCTTCAATACAAGAATAAAATTTCATTAAAGTTTCATCCAGTACTTCTCTAAACATATATTAGAAATAGAAAATAAATATCATAACTTTGAATTACTAATGTTATTGTATAAGTTATTGTATAAGTGTTAAAACGATTTCATTTATTTACAAAGTATTTGAAATAATTATTAATTGTAATTCTTTGAAGATGACATTATAAAAAGACATAAATCCGAGAATTGTCAGATACGCATTATAATAATAATTAAAATTAAAATTATATATGAAAACATCGAAGTGATATGTGAATAAAGCATATAGATGCCTTAAATCATATGACTAATTCTCGTCATTGAAAATAATCCTTGTAAAATACATTTATCATTATCGAAGAATCAGAAAAATTACAAAATTACAAAAATAATTGGAGAAACAGAAATATATTTGAAATGCATAATGTTTTAATATATCACAAAATTGATCAGAATTTATATTATATTCATATATGTGTATATATATTATATATACAAAAACAATTATTAAATATTTAAAATATTTTTCTTTTTTGTCTATAAAGTTGAAAGTTTCCTGAATAGGATATTTGAAGGCAATATTATCATTCGTAATTTTGCACATTTTTTATTGCGGATTTATTGATCGACATTGCAAAAAAATATATATTATTTATAATAATGTTTTGAATTTCTCAAATTATATACTATTAATATAATACTATTAAAACAATTTTTATTAAAGATGATTAATTTAAATGAATTTTTTCATATTTGTTTTAAGCTAAAGTTTATTATTTTAAATAAAGTATTTTACATTCAAAGGATTTTAAAAATTTCTTAAATGATAGGATATAACATTAAATTGTTATTGATTTATCACAAATAAATGATCAGATTAAATTATAAAAGGTTATTATATTTATAATTATCTTTTAAAATAAATAATAATAATACTTACTGATTAAAATTATTATTTGATGTTATGTCGAATATATATTGAACAATTTTGTATATAATAAATGTTGAAATTTCTTTCAAATTGTTATTTGATCTGAAAAGCGGAATTGGCTAATAAAAGAATACATTGACGAATATTATTGGAAGATTAATAGAAATTTAGAAACTAATATAATATAATATAATATAATATAATATAATATAATATAATATAATATGAACTAAGTGAATGTATGATATATATAATATATTAATAATATATAATAGAATAAGTTAAATATGAATGTTTAAAAAAAAAAAAAGAAAACTTTATAATATGGTATACTTGTTCATTATTAAATTTGTTTGGATATCTATACTATATTTATACTTTATATCTGAGGTCAGACTAACATCAGATTTGGTCTGTAAAATGTAAAATTGATACTAGTTATAAATATAATAAATAGATATAATATAATAAGTTTAGATATAATAATTGTTAACAGAGTGTCAGGAAATAATTAATGTTTAAGACATCAAGAGATAGATTGTGCATAAAAATTTTTACAATATTGATGAATGAATTGATATTAAATATAATATTGAAAAAAAAATTGAAAATGTTTAATGAATCAGACAACAGAGAAAAAGTAATGTTCAATACTTTATAAAATGATAATAATGAAAATTATATTTTCATTAAAAAAAGATAGAATTGTTTTATTTGATTCATATGTGAATAATACAATACACAATAGTGATTGATATTGATTTTTTAAAAATTTGATTATTAAAGAGGAAATCGGAAATCATAATGACAAAAAAAAATGCAATTGAATATATGAAAGAAGTTTAATGAATGTTAATATTCATTTTTGTTAACAAACATTTTTATATATTGAAAATGGAACTTATTTTTGAAATATATAAGAAATATTAAAATACTTACCTAATGATAATCCATAAGTAAAATATTTTCTTTTTTTATTGACAAAGAAATAATAAATCTGTTTGTATTTGAAACAAATAGATATGCAAAACAAAAATGAAAAAAATCCAAACAAATTATCTTATTTTATCTGAGCTCATTATATCGCATCGTTTCACGATTGTTCAAAAAAGGAGGAAAAGACAAAATCGATAAAAAATCGATCGAAATTAATAAAAAAATCCGATAAAAACACAAGAATAAATATGCAAGATATATCTCACAAGATATCTCATTGTTATAAACTCATTTTCACTCGACGAATATCTTTATAAAATTTTACATTTTTGTTGGATAAGTCATATTTACATCTCTTTAATATTATTCTAATATAAGAAATTTTGAAATTTTTGCTTCGGTAATATTTTTGTAAATATTTTTGTAAATAGCTTAATTGTATATTAATTTTGATATATTTAATATCTATTTTTATTATTCTAAATTTTTTGTAATGAAAATAATATTATGTATCTATATATGTATTTAGATTTTTTACAAGACTCGGGATTATCAAAATAATTACAGTCTGATTATCACAATAAATCATTGACAAATTTTAAAAACAATAAATTCTGCAAAAATTCGTCCCAACTATATTATTTTTTTCGTTACCGAACATAAGACTATAAATTCTATTTCAATTGCTGAAATAACAATCATTAATTGTTTATAACAATCACGCATAGAATCACTGTTTAAATGACAAATCCGTCAAATGTTCTGGTATTTATATCGTCTGTTCAAGCAGAGTTATAATATAATTAAAATTGAATTTTTGACGCTTAATCATAAATTAAACCATAAACTACTATTTCTTTTAAATATTTAAATACTCGTTTAATTCTATTTCAATGATTTTTATTTGGTTTTATTTCGTTTTTTGAAAATTGACTTAACACATTTATAATGACACATCAAACCGTGTTATTATTAAAAATATTAATGAATTGATATTTTTTCTATTAGGAAATGATTTAATGTTCTTTTGCATCAACAATTTTAGTAAATTTAATTAGAATCTAGATATTATAATCGAAAAAGTCTATGATTAAATTTAATACTTTTTTTTATATAAGCCTTTTGAAAAACTTTCAGAATTTGCAATTATATTTTTTTCTATTTTTTTCTATTTATTTTATATATATATATATATATTCCAAAAAAATATTCAGAATATTTTATTTTGAACATTCGACTGAAATTTGCAAATAAATTATTCATTTTTAAACGACAGATTATTATCAATATATAATATTACATACATAATTAAAGTTTCTTATCAAATCAAACAATTCATATAAACATCAGTCTTAAATTGTATCATACTCACACATAAATTCATTAATTTTTTTATTCCATTGTTTTGATGCTTACTTTAGTTCATATAAATTTCTTCATAATACACAAACACAATCGAAATCAATTAGTTGTTCTATGTAAATAGTCTCTTTTAAATCACCATACAGAAATGTCTTCACGTCGAATTGTAACAATTTCAGATCCATTATATTATAGTAGCAATCAATAATACTAATTATATCTATCATATTTCACAATCGAAAACGTTTCTTTGTAGTCAATATTATTTTTCTATGCATAGTCTCT
>NW_006263664.1:220324-230449 GCF_000469605.1 Apis dorsata | reverse complement strand
TTTTTTTTTTTTGAAAATCCAGCGATTGAAAATAATACTAACATTACTTGGTTTGGAACTAAAATCTCCATGTTTTATTTTTTTCAAGATTTTTCATTGATTGCTTCTATCAATTTATTTAAATCTTCTACTTTTTGGACTGTTTGTGCAAGCATTAAAAAATGTTTCTGTTATTTTACAATGAGCTTCTGTCGAATCACCGAAAATCTTTCACGAAGCAGATAAGGATCTCACTTATTATTCGCCTACATATTTATTTTATTTTTGTCTCATTATCAATAAACTCAATTATCTGGATGTAAAATTTCTTTATATCTATATATATATGAATTATCATATTTGCTAAAATGATTCAATATTGAATTGATTGTAGAATTAATTACATGATAGATTGTTTTTTTAGTTTCAATATCAATAGCTTGGATTTATTTTTGAAGAATAACATACCCGAAAATATGTACTCCTCATTATCAAACTAATATAATGTCCGAATCAATAATATATAATACTTAATATGGAATATGGAATAATATTATTTCCATATATGTAATTTTTTTATTAAAAACTACATTTTTAGGCAGAAAGGAGCATATATGGAGCATATATTCTACTATTTAAATTGAATAAAACAATTTCTGGTATCGACAAAGGGACTATTTTTCTTTAAATATCAACAACAATGAAGGCGAAGTCTTTTTTGAGCTTAGAAGAGATATTGGCAAGGATTTTAAATTCTATAAAATATTTCCATATAGCAGAAGGATTTATTGCACGCGTTGGCAAGAAATCACAATATATTGGTCTTTTTATGCATTTTTTATCATGCTCGGGTATGAAATTAATGAACATAGAAAGTGACACTGGACTAAAAAACTAATAAAAGAATACTGAAAAATACTAAAAAGCACATTTCATCGTCTATAAGCTAATAAGCTAAACCATGAAATATATTAATAAATATTAATAAATATTTTGAGTTTAAAGAGAAAATTAAGAGTACGTAGATCTTCTCGGAAAAAATATTGGATCTAATTAAACTGATAGACATATAAAGGAAAGACAAAAAAAACAATTTCTCATCAAAAGATTTAATTTGAAAAACTTTATAGTTAGAAACTATAAATGATAAAGGCATGAGTGAGTAAAGTTAAAGAGAAAGAAGAGAAAAGATAATAAATATTCCGAGATATTTCTTGAAAATTCTGTGATAAGGCTCTTTCCAGAATTTTCTTAAAACAAAAGAAAAAGACATTAAATAAAATCCAGATTCAGATAATCTAAACATCTCTAATAAGTGACAATGATATCTCAATATCCAATAAAAAAAAATAATATTATTTTTTGCATAAATCGCAAAATGTATAAATCTCAAAAAAAAGGAATAAAAAAAACAATCAAAATATTCTGAAATAATGAAAAAAAATAATTTTTCTAATAAGAAAAATAAGAAGAGGAAAATTATTGCGTTGCAAAATTATATCATCTCGTATAATGAGAATGAGTTCTCTATCGATAAAATCAGATATTGATAAGGATTGATAAGGATTGGCAAGATTGAAAACTAATGATATCAAAAAAAAAAGAAAAAGAAGATGATCTCTAATATAATATTGTCAGACAAAAGTTCGACTAAAAAAACTACCTAAATTAATAATAAATTAAATTTATATTATTAATTATAATATTATTATTAATATTATTATTTAAATATGCATCAAAAAATAACTATATGTTATATAGAGATACTGAAGGAATCTGGTTATTTTATTTTTTATAAATAGATAATGGATAAAATATGGAATAATGAAGTTCAAAATGTTCGAAGTATGAGAATTAGGATATATCTTTCTTGAATTAATAAAAAATTTGAAAAATGACTACCATGGTATAAAATATAATTAGAGATGTAATGATCTCTGTTGGATTCTAAAATTCAAAATAACTCTGGACAATTTAAAAATATTGATCCAACTATAGAGAAATCAGAATTAATAAGAAAACTTTTTATGATTAAAATAAGATACGTTAAGATATTAAAAATAACACTAATTAGCATATAATATACAGTAATATTTAAAAATTCTGTTGTCTTAAAGGATATTGGTAATATTAAGTGTTGGAATTAATCTTAAAATATTCTCTAATATCATTAGTTATATATTATTAGTATTATCGATGTCAAATTAGGATGTTATTAGGATAGACTTAATCCTTATGTTATAAAATTAAGTCTGAATAGGAAAAACTATGACTTTCTCGAACAATATATATAAAATTGCAATAATAAACGTAAATGTTGTATTTACAAACCGCAAAACAGCAAGTATTGTTTTATGAAAAAGATATCTCGTGGGCGATATAAAATTAAAAAAGATTCTTTCTATTTTCATGTATTTAATTTCTTGATATCACATGTTAAAATTTTAAATAATTATAAATAAAAAGATTCTATTATATAAATGAAATGTAATCTTAATAATATTCAATTATAAAATCATATGAAAGACATCTCGTCATTTGCTTTTCTCTATCATATAATCGGATTAATATATTATATGTGTGCTTATATTAACAAAAGCATATCAGAAAGAGAAATATGTGAAAGAAATAAGCGTTTCCTTTCCACTCACACATAGTCTGATCAATCAGACTCACATTCCTTCCGCGGAATTTTTTTCCAACAACAACCGTGACGTTTTATTTTATATATAAAAAAAAAGAATAAAGATAACAAAAATTAAAATATGAATTTAAATATCTTATAAATTAAATTATTTAATTAAACTTTCTTAAATTATTTAAGTTATGACATATTGAAAACTTGTTACTAAAAAAACTTTTGAGAACCAATAAAGTAATTGTTTCTATACTCGTGATTCTACTCGTAATTTAACGAAATCACCGCGAACGAGTTTCTGTAACCTAGATCATACAGATTGCATCTATACTATCTCTACATTGCTATGGATTTAATGAATAGTATAATGAATATGTTGCTTATATTTGTGTTCAGCCTTAGATAATGCTACTATCACTCAATTTATAATTTATAATTTATTAATAATTCGTTAATAAAGTCATAGTAAAAGTTTCTGCAAAGGAAAATGTTGCTTAAAATTATCTCAAAAATTTTCAATTAACCGATTTTCCCATTTTTGGAATATATTACATATATTTAGAATTGATAATATATGTTTATATATTGATAATCATTTTATATTTAATACGATTCTAATAGATAAACAAAAGTTAATAAAATTTGATTAAAAAAATTAAAATTAAAAATATTTAAAAAAAAATATATAATATTTAAGCAAATTGATTTCTTGCAAAATAGTTTATACAAATGAATTTCAAAAAATTAATTTTATTAATTTATATAATTATTCTATTATTAGTAAATTAAAATGAAAATTTTTCGATACTGATCAAAATAAATGTTATATCTCTAATTTTACGAATAGTTTTTATTCTTTTAATTTTTACAATTGCCGATAAAAAAATATCTTCATAAAAACTACTTCAATATTTTCATAAAAAAACATACATCTTTGAGTTTCACTGTAGATTTTGTCAACAATATATAATGTTCGTAATAGTGAAAATTAAAAAAAAATTTATAAAATATAAATATTTTTTAAATCAAGAATATTTAAAAATATATAAAAGAAAAATACAATGAAGACATATCGGATTAAAACATATTAAAGGATTAAATTTATAACAAATTTATGATACAGAATTCTATAATTTTCTGAATGATTATTCATATATTCAATAATGATACATTCTATATTAATAATTATTATTAACATTATTATTAATAATTGATTATCAATGATTTCATTTTATTAAATATTATTTTTCAAATGTAAATCAATATATTTAATATATAAATGATATATTTAATGATTAAATCTGATAATTGACGAGCAAAATTTTTCCAAATGAATATATATATATGAACATTGTATAATTTATTAATTAAATAAATAGCATTGTATGTTTTGTTAATATTTTATAATATTATTATTTTATTTTAATATATTAATGTTTATTGTTTATCTTTATATAATCTTCTCTGTATTCAGGAATTAAATATAATAATAATTAGCTTATTAGAAACATTGGAAAAACTTTTGATGGCTATGCTTTAAACAACTCTTTCATTAATTTCTTCTTCTAAATTTTGTAATTTCTATATGTACATACAATGAATATATTTTATTGAACATTCAACTATTCGTATTTTTCTTTTAAAAACAATAAAAAGTAATAAAAATAATTGATGATTTATTGAAATGAATTAAATTTATTGAATATGAATTAAATTGTATAATTGTAGATATCTATAAATAATAATAATAATGTATGATCAAAATATAATAATATGATATAATAATATGTATAATCAAAATAGAGAATACTAATTTTTTTTTTATTTTTGCATGATAGTATTCTACCAACATGTATTTTCAATTAGAAATTATTTTATCAATATTATAAAATATTAATATTATTTTTTCTATGAATTTTAAAATATTGTTTAAATATTGATACAAAATTTTGAACTAAGTTATCAATATGGTGGAGAATAAGAAATTTTGTTGTTTTTCTTGATAATATGTTGTAAATGTATTTAAATTTTCATAATATATGGAAGTTTTTTAAATTTATTCTTTGATTACTGTTTTGTATCTTAATATATTATGAATAATTATCTTTTATTCCTTCTAATAATTAATATTAAATATGTATGCATTTTTAAATTTTAAATAAATTTTTATATTATTTTTTCTAAAATTTATTTGGAAGTTTGTCAAAACGAGTTTCTTTATTTATTTACTCTTCTCAATTATAAAATCGACTTTTTAATTTATTAAATTTTCTCTGAATAGTCTTCAAAAATTTAATAAATTTATTAATTTATTATAAATTTATAAAATTTTTATAAATTTATTAATAAATTTATTAAATTAAAATTCCTTTCTTTTCATTTTTTCAATAGATAATTTTTTCTTTATACTTTAAATCCACACTTTTAACATTATTGTTGTCAGTACTATTATTCGATGAACTAACAAATCTTCCAGTATATGATATTCTTACAGTATTATAGAAATTTATTTCAAATCTTTTTTCATTTTCAACAAAAATGGATAAAATGAATTCGTCTGTTTTGTTGTCAAATATTAATTTCTGCATTATGTACACTTTTATGCACACACATAATGTTTGCATATATCGCTCAATTAAATTTATAATATTATTTGTCAATTCAATCATTTTTCATTTATAGATGTTTCCTCATTGTAATTATATGTCAAGATTTGTAATTATGTATCAAGATTTTTATAGTATTAATTATTATTTTATATATTATAATAATAATTATTTTTATACTATTAATTGAATTGATTTTCATAATTGAAAAAAAATTTTTAAATAAAAAAATAGAAAAAATAACGTATGAATTTTTAAATGTATAGATGTAAATTATACATATATATAAATTTTAAAGTATAATAAATTCATTAATGAATATAAATTTCAACTAGTATTTCAAGTATAATGAATGAATATTTTAATTGATGAAACATTAAAATGACGAATATTACGTTATATAGAGGTAATCCTTTTAGCATAATATATTATAACATGGTTTCACTCTAACACGATAAAAAAATTGCGAAAACAAGAATAAATTACAGAAACTCTCGTATAACACTGCAACCTGTAATATCATTTCGCTCTAATATGAAAAAAAATTATGACAATCTTTACAACATTATATTTCTATAGAACTAAATAATTTTTGTTTAATATATTTAAAAATTAAATTATCTTAAAACAATGACGGGAAGGAATAATGAACTATAGTAGCTTTATATGAAAATATATAAACAAATTATAATTTATTCATTTATAACTCTATTCTGATATCATAGCGGAAAATGTCATGTTTACACACTATTTAAGGCGAGATTTGTTGTGGAAAGTGCCACCGTATCTAAAAGGATAAAATGCAATGCAATATCATTATATTATATCGATCTATTATAAAATGCGATTGCTGCCGAGGGCCCACGGAAAGCCTTTTTTTGTTTTTTTTTATTTCCGTGACCTAGAGACAAAAGTCTCAAGCGGCTGATCGGCAATTTGTATCGAGCCATGATGTATTAAAGAATAACTTTTTCATCTTTAAGACTAATTTTTAGAAACACAATACAAATCTTAGATCGTTTTTTAAAAGGAGAAAAAGTATCTCATATTCTGGAATGGAAAAAATCTTAATTTAAATGAAGCAACAGTCCGGATTATTAAAAAAAAAGAAAAAGAAACAACTGCAGTTGTTATAGGATCTTCGACATCTGCAAAATTCTCGTCTCTAGGCGCTAATAATTGAGAAAATGGAAAAGACATTCAGCATTTACATTGATGATAGCTGTCAAAAAAGAATTCCATTGGGTGATAATATCATTAAATAAAAAGCACTTAAAATTTACAAACACCTTAAAGAACATGGAGAATAACATAAGAGTTCAAGGAGAATTTGGCTAATCATGAAGCTGCCAGGACATATCCAGAAAAAATTCAAAACATTATAGAAGAGCAAGCATATAAAAGAACAGATCAATGCCGACAAAACTGGGCTTTGATAGAAAAAAATGCCTAGTAGAATCGAAAAAAAAACTGCATCCGGATTTAAGATGTCTAAAAGATCATATAATGCTTTTGTGCAGTAATCGGGAGACTTTATGATAAAACTCTTATTAGTTTATAGATTTTTAAATTCTCGTGCACTTAAAAGTGTAAATAAAAACATCTTGCCAGTATATTGCCAGTATAAAGCAAATCAAAGAGTTTGGGTAACTGGAAATTTATTTAAAAATTGATTTTTAAAGGTTGTTTTGTGCCAAATGTTGAAAGTTATTTAAAGTAGAAAAATTTGAGCTTCAAAATGCTATTACTATTAGATAATGCTTTATATCACCTACAAAATTTGAGTCATCTCAATGTCAAAATAGTGTTCTTACCGCTTAACATTACTTCATTATTCCAACCATTAAATTAAAGTATTATTTATACCTTTAAAATTTATTATATAAGAAAAGTATTATAGATTTTAGACGTAATCGATTCGAAATCAATTAATGTAATGGAAGCTTGGAAATTTTCAATTAAGTACTGCATCGACATCTTTGTCACTGAGAAGACTAAAAATGTCAACGTTAAATGTATATTGGAAGAAGATATAGCCATTTTCAGTTGAAATAGAAAACGTGCTTGAATCGTCAGAAATTGGTGCCATAATTTGCTAAATCAATTGGAAGCGAAGGTTTTATGGATATGGCTATTGAGAATGTTCAGGATTTATTATATGAAGAAAAAATTGACGAAGCGGATTTGATGAAAATGGAATCCGAAGCTGTAAATCAAATCGATTCTGAAGACAATAGCACTGATGAAGATTGTGAACTTAATAATTTAATATTAAAAAAATTACAAGAAGATTTAAACATAGCTGAAAATCTTGAATCATTTTTCTTAAATGCAGACCTTTCCGCTGAAAGAAATTGAAAATTCAAAAAGAAGTTGCAAAATTATCTATCTCTATAATGTAAAATCTACTATGACTTCGTAAAAACTAGCAAACAAATCAAAATTACAGATTTTTTAAAGAGAATAGAAGGTGCAAAAAATTTAAATGAAAAAAAAAGATTCTGAAAATGAAAGTGATTTTTCAAGAAATTTCGTTCAACCGAAAAAATGTTCTCGTTTGATTATACTGACCAGTGATAAGGAAGAAATTTATTAAATTAAGGTCACATTAAATAAATATAATATTTTTTGTTCCTTTTTATTTTGTGTTATACATATATTTATATTTTTAGTAAAAATTAAGTATGCTTATATGGAATTAAAAAAAAAAATATTTGTTTTTAATAACTTTTCGAAACGTAACCCTTCTTTTTGTATTGGTTCTGGGTTTCACATAACACAATTTCACATAGTAAAAAAATAGATAAAAATATTCTTTTACATCATTATTTTGTTATGAATATAATATTTTTTAAGAAGAAAAAATATAGGAATTATAGGAATTAAGATAAAAAATAAGAATAGAAGTTGGAAATAGGAGATAATACAACGGATTACACAACAATAAAACTGATGGATTTTTGTATTAAAATTAAAAAATGAAAATGAAAATCATATCAAGAATATTTTTTAATTAAAGTCATATTTGTTAACTGTGTATTATTTTTAGAAATTATAAAATAGTTAAAAAGAAAGTAGAAGAAAGATCGGTGATTTTTTTTTAAATTTATGATTTTTGAAAATCGAACAAGATCATATTATATAAAATTATTATTAATTTTTTAAATCTATTATATTTTAAAAACGAAGAGATCATCAATATAATTTTAACTATTTAAAAAAAAAAAAGATATGATTAAGAATAATTATTATTTTTGAAAAATTATAATTAACTCTAATATAGAAATAGCAAATGATTTTTTTTTAAAATTAAAGACAATAGAATTTCATTATTTAAATATGCTGATATGTTCTGCTAACTGAACATTTCGTTATTCGAACTCAATACATAATCTCTATAACAATTTAAATGAATAGCTTTCCTTATCACAGAAGAAAAAATAAAATTTAATTTGAAATTTACTTTAATTTGAATATTAGACATATGATATTTGCATAATATATAATGTGTTAACATAATATATAATGTGTTAATTAATTTTTTATTATTATTTAATTAAAATCAGAAATAATTAGAAAAAAATGAGAATGCTATAAAAATTATAAAAAATATAAAAATATAAAAATATAAAAATTGATAAAAATATATAATATTGGGAAATAATATAAAAAATTAAAAAATATAAAGATGAAATAGAAAATTATTTAAGATACACATTCCTTTAATTAAAATTAATATACATATTAAAAAATTTATGCAATTTGACAATTAACAAAGACTGAGATTCCTAATTTTATAATAAATATTTTTTTTAATACTATTATTTCGTTTTAAAAAAACAAATAATTTTCAAAATATGGAAAAATTTATATAAGAATTTTATTATCCGAAAATTTTTTTATTTGTCTCTCTATTAATTATTTAAATAATGAAAGTTCTATTATATATAACAAATCGAAATTTTTTTTAGAAATTAGAAAGCAACTATAAAATAACAAAAATTTAAGTGTATTTCGATACATATCTTTATAAAAACAATCTTATCTTTTTTTCTTCAAGACTTTAAAAAATCCTTCAAATATAATATTATTCATTTTGGTAATGTAATTTAATGTCAGACATTATGAAAACACTTTAAAATTGATCAATTTTATTACTATTTTCATATTTTAATATAAGAAATAAAAACTTGCAAAAAGTTTATTTCTTGCAAAATATTCTATATATATTTTACGTATAATATTTCGTTCATAATAATATTATAAAATAGAAGAAAATTATAATTTTTGGTGGATTAATTAAAAATGTTTTATTTTGAGGTTCAAAGTTTTTAGAAAATATTTTTTTAGGAAAAAATTTTTTTTGTAGTATATCTATTTTTCAAGAAATAGATTTCTGTATTCAACTTTAGATCCTTTATAAAGACTTTAATGAACAATACAAATAAATTCTTAAAAATAATAAATCATAATTATGGAATATATTCCATTTAAAACGCATTATTCTATTTCTAAAATATTAAATTATAATGTTTGTAAATCACTAATTATAAAAGATAAAGGTAAAATTGTAATAGATATATAATGTAATTATTTATAAAGATAAAAGCTTTTTTCCAATGATATTTATTCAATTATGTTTATAATGTTTATAACAATGTTTATAATTATTTCATTATATTTATGTTTATGCAATAATGAGTATATATATAATAAATAATATTAATTTATCTTTTCATTTATTTTTTCAGTTTTTATAATTAGAAAAATTATCAAAAAATTTTTAATACAATTTAATTTAGACTATCATTCTTGGAAATATAAATATATAATATTGATTTATCCATATATGATTACATTATTTATACTTAATTATTATTATTTTTCCCAAAAATTTTAAAT
>NW_006263664.1:220025-220268 GCF_000469605.1 Apis dorsata | reverse complement strand
TCAAGAAATATATAAAGATAATATATATAATAATCACTTGAAAAAATAGTTTTTTCTAAAATTCTTAAATTAAAAATTTTCAATATTTTAATCATGAAATTTGAAATAATTACAAATTTATTTGTCTTATTATTATTGTTTCAAAAATTAATAATTTATATTTATATTTGTTTCATTATGAAGTCTATTTTATTTTAATATTTATTAAATTAATATTAAATATAGTATATTATTTATTATATA
>NW_006263664.1:216388-219510 GCF_000469605.1 Apis dorsata | reverse complement strand
AAAAATTTCTTTTATATATATATATATATATATATATTTTTAAGATGATTTTGAATATTGTAGACATTTAAAATTTCATTTTTGTTTTTGTTTCAATATATTTGTTCATTATTTAGTAAATTTTAATTGTAATAAATAAGTTTTACATATAATTCTTCTTGTTTTTATTTAAAATTTCTCTTTGCTTTTAAATTTTTAGATTAAATAGCAGTATATATTTCATGTCTTAAATTTTTAAATTTTATTTTATAAATTAAAATAATATAGTTGATTATTAGAATGATTTGTTTATATTAAAAATCAAATGGATATATTTCATGATAATACTCTTAAAGTAAAAATTTATAAGTTTTTATAATAATATTAAGAGTCAATTATTTTTATAAGATTAGTTATTTTTTTTTTATATTTTGAAATTATAATTCATCTTTTATGTGATGAATAAATGATATCAGGAATCTTTTTAGTAATTTCTTCTATGAAATATTTTTTTTTTTTTTGATATTCATTTTTTATTTATTTAATTTTTTTTAATATTAAAAATCATTTCTTTTTTTTTTACATATTTCTTATTTTATTTATTTGTATTTTTTTTTATATGTATATTTAAATAATCTAATAAATTTTAGTGTATTATTTAAAATATATTATTTAAAATATATAAAATTATTTAAGTCCAATAAATATTTTTGTTTATTATTGACGAATAATCTTTTGTGGCACAGAAATAAGAAGAGTTTTGTTTATTTCTTTCTCCTTCTTTTTTTTTTTTAGTGATACATGCTGTTATGTCTTATTTATAAATGTAATTTCTTTGACTAGTGTTTCTATATGTTTCTATTTTTATGAATATATTATTGAAATTAAATTCGTATTTTTTTTTTAAAAACTTCTATGAATCACGAACAATATATATTTTTTTTAACTATCTTGCATTTGTATCAAGAATGTATATTCAAAAACATGTGAAACATATCATGTATTTAATTATTAATGTATTTAATTCATCCAATACATAATATCACATTTATGAATAAAATAATAACGATCAAATTGACTTAGTTATTTATGAATAAAGCAATTTAATTTGTACCTTATTCACAAATAAATCAAATATATTTGTTATTATTGGATTCATCGTTTAATATTTTCAAATGTAAGAATGATTTTTATATTTCTAATAATAAAATATGGTATATAAAAATTATTAACTATTTAAATATTTCTATATTTTTTATTTACACCGCAATTTATAATATAATTGTTACATCAGCATAGAATTGAAATAAATTGAAAATATGAATAAAGAAATAAATGTAATAGTAATATAAAGAATAAACTATATACGTACATTAAAATTTATATAAAATATTTATATTTATTTAATTAATTTTTTTAAATTTTCTTTCAATATTATATGTTTTTTCTAAACGTTACTTAAAATTTTATGAAACATTGAATACATTATGATATAAAAAAAAACGTTATTCTATTACTGCAATTAATGATTTTGTTGAATTATATTTAAGAAATATTTTTAATATAAATTTTAATATAAATATTTTTAATAAAATTTTTTTTGAATTATTTTCATACATATAAAAAAACATACATATAGAAAAATCATAGATATTTTAATCAATTTGAATTCTATAAATTATTAAAAAAAAAAAATATATGTTAATGAATTAATTGACGAATCTTTATTTTTATTTCATTCAGTATTTCTTATTTTATTATTATTATATATATATCGAAAAAAAATCGATACTATATATTTTAATAATAATGAATCAGTACTTTTATATAATATTAAAAATGTAGATTGCAATTGTTTTTTTTATAAATATCTTGAATGCACATTATAAATCTATTAATTTTTTTTTTTGCATTTTTATTTCTGAATATATTCAACAAATGAATCTAGATAAAGATGAAACAATGCTGTTTTGATAACTAGAATGATTGAATAAAACTTTTTGTATTCTTATATCTAACATAAATATAAGATTGAATTTTGTATATTATTATATTTTTTCTTTTTATTTACATTTGTTTTCTTTCGATTAGCATTCATAATTGGTTCAACACATAATTGATTCAATAGTAATAATATATATTATGTATATATTTATATTTTCAATAACACATTGAATTGTATGAACTCTAGTTCAGACTCTGATAAAATATAATATAATATAATATAATATAAAAATATATATAAAATAATTTCGAGTACACGTTTAAAAGTTTTAATTGAGTAATAATCAAAATAATTAAATAATAAAAAAATTAATGAATAATAATTGATCGTCAAAATAATTTTATTCGAAGAAATTAATAAATAAAAATATTATAATAATGTAATAACGCATAATAACGTAAAAACGAAAAGTATAATTCTTATAAGGATTTTTAATGGACATAAGATATGTTTTAATATAATATGATCAAAATATAGATATTGAATTGCAATTATTTATTTTCAATAATCTTTCATCAGAATTCAAGTTCAGTAATCTTATATCAGAAAGTATAGAAAGTATTTATCGCAAGTAAATAAATAATAAAGCTTTTTTTCCATTGATCTATGGAATTGATTTAAATATTATTAGATTTTCTTATATAATATATGTGAAAATAATTAAAAAAACAAATTTATTAAAAAATACATTCAATTTCTTTAATTTGAAATTGTGTTCTACTTCTATAGAATTCAAGAAATAGTTAATTGATTCATATAATAGTTTATTATTATTATTATTATTATTTATTTATGGATTTAAATAAAATATATAATACTAAAATAATATTAAATAATACTATACATATAATACTATATAATAATACTATATAATATTAAATAATGCTAAAACTGTTGGAATTTATCATTCGAAATTTTTGTTAAACAATAAATATAGAAATTATACGTATATGTATGTTATATATTATATATGTATAATATATATTAATAATAATATATATTATAATAATAATTATATTATTATTAAATTATATTAACAATAATAATATATAATATATATTATATTATGTATAGTTTCGATATAATTCTTTATTTAAAAGTATATTTATCATTTTTCCGCTACACAATTAATTGTGAT
>NW_006263664.1:215977-216258 GCF_000469605.1 Apis dorsata | reverse complement strand
ATGCATTATTGCTAAACATTCTTACTCTATTACTGCGACGCGACGAGCATTTTAATTTGTTTTGATGTTTAGAATCTATTCTTCAAAAATATTTCATATTTATATAAAAATCCTCAATATAATATTTAATATAGTGTACATAAATTTTTATAATATAAAGTTTTTATACATTATATGTATACTTTATAATACATGTATATTAATATATTTATAGAATAGTTTTGGGGAATCATTTTTAGAATTCAAAATAAATAAAAAAATTATATAAAAATATATAAAAA
>NW_006263664.1:206974-215596 GCF_000469605.1 Apis dorsata | reverse complement strand
AGACTGATTTATTAAAATATAAACAATTTAAATTAAATAAAGCAATAAGTGGAATAGTAACTTTAAACAAATCGATCTTATTTTCTTTTCGTCTCATTACATTTAACGCAAACTTCAATTGATTAATTTAATAAATTTTAATCAAAATTTTTATATATTTATATATTATATATTTATTTTTATATATAACTTTTGTATTTATTTTTGTTTTTAAAATTCACTTTTCAAATAAGTATTATGAATATATATAATTATAAATATATTAACATTATGTATACAGTATACAAGATATCTCATAGATAATATTAGATAATATTATAACTGTGAAAGGAATAATTCTATATGAAAAAATAAATGAAAACTGTGGAATAAAATTTTTTATTTGTAATTTTCTTTTTCAGTAATTCAAATTTGAAAATTTTTTATCCTGCTTTTATATTCCTGATTTAAATACATTATTGATTATTCCGTATATGAAAATAAACAAAAAATATAGAATAAAATTTTTGTTACTTGTTTTTTTTTTATGAAAATTGAAATTAAATATTACAGAATTGTATAATTATATACTTGTATATACTTGTATACTTGTATATTATAATTCTGCGTAAAATGATACAAATTATTTTCCTAGAAACTTTAATAAATATCATCTAATTTTTTTTTTTATGTTTCAATGATTTTAAAACGGTTGATTATTTGAAATATAAAAGATTTTTCTGTATCGGAAGGAGACAAAGCTATTCTTACTTTTTTTAAATCTATAAATTAAAATTGTCCAATATATGTGCTGATATATATAAGGAAATATATAAAGGAAATATGTAAGGAAAATATGAAATTCTTATTTGCTAAAAAATAATTCAAACTTTATTTTTAAATTTTATTTAATAAATGAAACTTAAACTTTGTTCTACAATGTTTCTTGATTTTTTTCTCGTTAATCAAAATTTTAATTGATGGAAAAAAAATTCTTATCAAAAGAAATAATTGATATTCGCTTTGAATATTTAGTTTTTAAAATGGAAAGTAAAGGAATTTTCTAATGAGGTTTATTGGGAAAAATTCAAGATATCAATTTCTACCTATTGATAAATTAACATCTAATTTAAAATATATCGAAAATTTTAATGGATTTAATCCTAAAAACTAAAAAATCTAGATTATAAATCAGAAATAACTTAAATTTACTAAATAATACATATATTGTAAATGCGCTCGAGTTTTTATAATATGTACAGTCAATTTAATAATTTTACCATCTGCAAAGAAACTCGACTGGATCTTAAAATTAGTAAAATTAATTTTTCGAAACATTTAAGATTTTTTAAATAATTTTTTAAATAAATTCGTATAAATTAACATATAAAATTCATTTAAATTAAAACTTAACAAAATTTAATAATTAATAACAAATTAATAACAAATTTTAATCTATATAAATGATAAATACGAGGGCTAAATTGAAATAAATTTGTATTTGTATAACAACAAAAGTTATGGAAATGAAATGAAATAAAAATAAAAATATGATTTTTTAGGTTAAAACCATATTTATTTTTCAATATAATTGCATTATTTTTCAATATAATTTAACATAATAATTTGATATTAATTTTTTTTTATTTTAATTTTATTTATGTTAATTCTATCATAATATTTTTATATTTGTTATAGTTTCGATTTATTGTATAAAATATATATTAATTTTATATAAAAACTTAGATTTTTGCTTCAATTCAATATATATATAATAAATTCAAATGGGTTTAACCATGATCTTATATAATTTCTTAAATTTAAAGATATGATTATTTCGGGCGCCATCAGTTTATTTTGATAATTTATATTTTAGTTTTAGAAAAATTTTTTCATCTGAATTAGAATATATAAATATAGTCGGTTAAATTATTCTTATTGAGAACAAAAATTTGCCATGTAAATATTGAATAGAATTAATGGAAAATTTCTATTTTACAATAATTTTTAAGATTATAGGATTATTTTTATTTTAGAAATATTATAGGACGTTTTACGAAATGTTTGATTGAGTTAAATAATTAATAACGATTGAAAGCATATGCGAGAAAATTTTTTTCTTTTAAATTTGTATAACTTTGTCAAAGAATCTTGACAAAACTTTTTTTATGTCTAGAAATATATAATATTGTAAGGTTTCTGAAATTTGATTATATACCAATACATATGGTTTATTCAACAATTCCGTATTGTTTTTGAAAATCAAATTGAAATCAAATTGAAATTATATCTTATATGTCCTAAAACAATCGAGTATATATATTTAATATAATTTTTTTCAAATATTTCAGAAAAAATTTGAAACAAGAAAATACAATTGTACTTTGATGAAATGTTTAATGATTTATTTATTTTTAGAATAAATATTATTGTCGCACATTTCCAATATATTACGAAGTTTATTTTCAACATTGAATTATGTAGTTAAAAATTTCAAAATTTTCAATAATAGATATTTAGTCCATTTTCTTGTTAAATTATATTGGAAATTTTCTAAGATTTAATAATATAATTTCTTTAATCTGTTCAATGATAGTTTGTAGTTTAATAGATTGGAATATAGTTGAGTATTCATAATTAAGATTTGAATTATTGATAAAATTTTTGTAATTTTTAACAATTGTTATTATAATAATTGTTGTTTTATATATACAAATAGATGAAAAATATAATTGTTGTTTCTAGATAGAGATTTAGATCGTTTCGATCTCTTAATTTTTTTAATTGTCCTTTATATTATTACAATATTTATATGCTTTATAAATGCGAAAACATTTTTGTTTTTGCGATCGAGAATTACTTTTTCTATTTGATGAGTTAATTGATTGATATTTCATTTTGTCTCTATCTAATTTTTTTTCAATTTCTAATGCCTTATTTTGCATTTCTGTATTGTATTTAATAACTCTTTTGAAATACTTATTTGGTAAGCTAATTTTTTATTGATTATTTATATTAGTAAAGCTGCTAATTGAATTATAAAATCTTATAAAGATAAATATAATTATCTTTTTAAATTATAAATATATAATATCTTTTTAATTATAAATATATATATAAATATAATTTCCTATGATATTTTTAATTATAATTATTATTTATTTTTTCTTGAAAGATTTTCCAATTAGAATTTATGTTTATGTTGTTGATATTTATATGCTTTTTATGATTAAACTTATCAAAAAATTGATCATCTACTTCTATTTGATTTGATAATAAGTTTATAGTTGCATATCTATAACGTTTATAAGATTGCTCTGAATTGCTATGAAATAATTTATAAATTATAAATCTAGATTATTTTTCTAATTATTTTTTTGTTATTGTTATTATTCTAGAATTCTAAGAATGCTTTGCATTAAAATCTTAAATTATTATTATTTTTTTTTTATATAAGAGAGAAATAAAAATATTTTTATTCAATACAAATAATATAAGAGAAATATAACATGAGGTAATTGTAATAAATTTCTGGTTTTTTTGTTTTTTTAATTGTGTTTTTCTTTATTAATTAATCTTAAAGCAGGATATGTATAATTCGATTTTTAATTATCATTTATCTCAGTCGCTTTCTCTTTCGTGTGTTTCTTAAATTATATATCTATATTGTGAATATTTAGAAATTTATTTAAAAATTAAAAAATTATAATTTTTTTAATTTTTATTTGTAATTCTTTATTATTTTCTATCATAATTTTTTTAATATTATTCTATCATAATTTTTAACTTATCCATGGGAAGCAAATTTAATTATAATTAAATTATAATATTATATTTAAATATAATTTAATTATAATTTAATTATAAATCTAATTACATTTTTTAAGTATAATTAGTATACTTATTTGATTCATCATTTGTTTCATAAAAAGCATCACTTTATTGGTTTTATTAGTTTACTTTTTTATTAGTTTATTTATTGTAAAAAATATTCTATTAATTATTTCAAAGTTTTTATTGTAGATCATTGTCTCTCATCTTCTCTAGCTTTTGGAAAAGAATAAGATCTTAAATCTAATCTCTGTAAATTTTTGATTTGATTCATTTATCATTTGGGAGATTGACTTTGACTTAAGATTTAATTTTATTTATTAATCGGATATGCTTTAGCACAAATTGATAAATGAGTTTTTGAATTCTGTTGCTGAAAGAGAAAGCAGATTTTGGAATTTTATGTTTAAATTTTATGTACATTTAATATATATCTATAATCTCTATTATTATAATTGTATATATAATATATTTTAGCATCTAGATCATTGTAAAATATTGTAAATATTTATATATATATATAGATTATATAATTATATATAATTTTAATTTTATATATAATTTTATTATTAGTTTCAATCCATTCATGAAGTTATGGTATATAGTAATAAACTAATTTATTACAAAGTTTGCTAATAAGTTCGATTATAAGATCAAAAACAAAATCCATATGCTGATGAAGATTTACGTTATTATACTAGATTATAAATTCGGTAGAAATCTAAATTCGAAAAGTTCTTGAAAGTTAGAGGATTCTAAAAGTTCAAACGATTCTAGTGTTCCGAAAGTTCTAGTGGTTTTAAAAGTTCTGAATATTTTCTCAAAATGCTAGTATCTTCTAAATCCCTATATCCCAAGCTCATTTCGCGAGTTTTCAGTGGAATAAATAAGTATCCAATAACATTGTGGACCAGTCCCCTGATTGAACAACACTTCCAATCTAAAGAAAATAGAATGAGTCTGAGAAGTCACGCCACTTATACCACTCCGTTGTTTTCTCAAGAAGCTGTTCCGCACGTTTGTATAATTCTTCTGAGGTAGAATAATGTTAATTGATGCTATTGAGACTGGCATAGCTGGAAGTGTCATATCAGGCTTCAAGACCATATTGATCCAGTCACGCCGAATTATTTCTAAATATGCAAAGCGAAGAGTTGTTCAAATTCTTCTTTAAAAACGGCGTTGTCCCAGCAATATCACTCTGTGCATTCCTCTGGACACTATTTGTTTAATATTTAAACATTTATTATTTGAGAAATTTCCTTATTATTTAATGCTGGTGAGAATTTTACAAAAACTGGTTAATAGTGATTTGGAAATTCTTTTATTAATTAGATTATTTTTATTTATTAAATTAGTGAGTATTTTGTGATTAAATGATTCTAATTTTAGTTTTTAATTTGTGCAGATAATAAATGATATAAATTTTTTAACTATAGTATATTTAAATTTTTCTATGTTCATTTCTATATTGAAATATATAATAATTTGAATTTCGAATTTTTATTATGTTTCTACACGCTTCCGAAGAGAATGAATGAACTTTAGTTTGATTTCCATTATTTTTAAATTTTTGAATTGATTAATGATTGTTTTATTAGATATCTTAATAAGAGATATGATAATATCTGCATTAATAAATATAACGCAGAACATGTATAACACAGAACTTTGTAATAGATTTAATTAATTTGGTAGAAATTCTTGATATTTGTATTTGTTTTGATATTTGTATATCAAATATCAAATTGGTTTTATGTTGAAATATCTTTGTTTACTAAACATTTCGAAAGTTGTGTTTCCGTAATTTTTATTATTTTTCTTGTCTTTCTTTATCTTTTCTTCAAATTTGAATATTTCCATTCGAAATATTTAATAATATTCAAGCGGGATAATAATTGTTGTCTTTCACGTTTATCTATTTCTTTATTGCAATTTCAATAATCATCACTTAACCTATACATAGAACTTACAATAATTAATCGGTTAATCATTTTTCATAATACATTTTATTTCTTATCGTTCGAAATGAGAAGAAACGAAGAAATTTTTTCTTCAATTTAAAAAGAAATAAAAATCTGAAAAAATCAAATCTGAAACTAGTGGAGAACAATCTCAAATTTCGAACTCGTAAGAACATCAAGAGTTGTGTTTGATCGAGCATTATTGATGATATCACTTTCGAATTTCGTTCGAAATAATATTGAAAATTATATGCAGAAAATTTATATTTGTATATGTTTATAAAAGAGAAATATATTTATAAGCAAAATGTTCAAAATTGTATTTTATTTCATTTTGAAGATACAGAAAAAACTTCATTACTTTTCCGCCTAAATAATGTAATAAAAGTTTCCCTTGTAATAAAAGTTTACAAAAATATTTGTATTAGTAGGTAAAATGAAAAAAAATTGTTTTGATTATCATTAATGTTCTGTATATTTGGATCTGTTGATAAAAATTATCACTTTGAATTTCAAAGTCAAATTTTTTTATTATTATCGTATTTTACTGATCACAAAGATAAAAAGTTTCAAATCTATGGATTGAAAATAATCTATTTTTGTGGAAAATGACAGAAAAAAAATTTTATTACTTTTTTTTTATTTTATTTGCATAATGTTTACATTTCAAATAAAGTTAATAATCATTTAATTATTTTTTCATGCACTTTAAAATTTTAAATAATCAGAGATTTAATTTAGTTGTTATCGATAATATTAGCGAAACATAATATAAAAATATTAATATCAAACATAATCAATTTATCATAATATAATATTTATATAATTATTATATTTATATAATTTTTTTTATATGTATTTAATATAATTAATATTACTTTTATAATGAAAGATATTCATTCTTTATTTCTTATTTTAATCTTTAAACCGATGAATGTTAACCGTGTAATAATTTCGTTTGTGTTGTTCGTTTCAATATGACCTGATAGTCCAGCAGAATGTAAACAAATTCGAAACATTATAAAATACTGTTCGGATTATTTCTTATTACTATAATTTGATGTGTTTATTTTGATGTGTTCAATGTTCCGTGTTTGTCTTTCGAAAACTTTAGTATCCTGTAGTATACAACATTTAATATTCAATTCAGTTAAATTGTTTAAAATAATGCGAAAATATATTAATATTCATATTTCGTGTGATTGATGAAGCATTTAATAATTATTCTTTAGCATAATATATCAAGAATATTACAAAGTAGAAGACGAATTCAAGCAATCAACAAGATTTCGAGCGATTCGATGCGGTGATGGTGAATCAGTAAGAAATACCAAAAACAAAATTTAATTCATTTACTAAATAAAAACTATTGTTTAGTAAAAATGTTATTAATTATTTATATAATTAGAAAATTAGAAAAACGAGATTTAAATCAAAAATTTATAATCTTTTTTTTTAAATTTATTTTTCCGCGCGAAACTTTAATTAATAGTTTCAATAATTATGAAATAAAATAAATATTTTTTTTTTATTTCAAATACAAGCTTTATTTTACTAATATTTATTTTACTATATTTTGTTCCACAAAAATTTAAAAAAGTAATTTTTGAATCATATTCTTACATACAGATTGATTATTTTGGTTATTTTTCATATGTATAAAAATCTGTTTGGGTTGCAATATGTCTGAAAAGTTAATTAGGAACTATTGTTTAACAAATACATTCTTACTAAATGTAAGAACATTTTAATATTGAACTTGTGAATTAGTCATTGCCTAGCTATATTACAAATAAGTACCGTCGATATATTAAAATATTTATAATTATGAAGAAATTTATAAGAATGATTATTGATTAAGAAATAACTCAATATATATATAATTTTTGTATATGGAAAAATTTTATATAAAATTTCTTGAGATTTAATTACGATAGATTACGGAAAATTATTAAATTAATTTTTTTTAGTCATAATTAATTTTCATCATCAAAATTATTATATATTTCTATGATAAAAATATTTGTATGGATAAATTCAGAAGAAATAAAATAATTTTAAAAATTCAGTAAATTTTATTTTTTTTAGAACAAAATTTTAAATAAATTTTCACATGTAATAGTCATATTATTATATATTTATATAATGTATATGGTGTGACAAATTTTTATATTTTAACATTTCTTTGCAAAATTTCATCATTGTAAAAGATTTTTCATACCTATGTTTTCAAAATTATTTAACTAAATTTAAGTGCTTATTATATTCCTATATAATTTGATTTATTTCGAAAATAAAAATTCAATTTTAAAAACGATAAAATTACGTTAAGAATAAAAAGTTGGTAAAGATGAATTATATCAAACAGCTTTCCATGTTTTTTATTTTTAATATAAATTATTTTATATAATATCATATTAAAAGAAGATTGCTCGTCATACAACTCATACATATATATTATATAAATGAGATCTAAAATTTTTCAAGATTGTCATGAAATAAAATATAGCAAAACAAAATATAATAAAACTTGTATTTGAAATAAAAAATAAAATAATTTTTTTTATATTGTTTTATAATTATTAGAACTATTGTTTAAGATTTCGCGTGAAAAATGAATTTTAAAAAAAATTAAATTTTTTGTTCATAATTTTTTTCTAATTATTTAATTATAAATAATTAATAAATTTTTTATTAAACTTATAATACTTAAAAAAATTTGTAGATAATTTCTATTAAAAAAAACAATTTTTATCCGAAAACTTTTTCTTTACTTTTACAATTCGCGAGTTATAATATAGAATTAAAAAATAATCGAATTTTGTTCTCTTAAAATGTAATTTGTAGC
>NW_006263664.1:182808-206781 GCF_000469605.1 Apis dorsata | reverse complement strand
AAAAAAAAAAAAAAAAAAAGAAAGAAAGAAAAAATTGTGAAATATATATCTACATATGTACTAAATACATTTAAAGTTTTTTGAATTTGTGAAAATCTTTTTTTAGTAAAAATTTTTTTAGTAAATGAGTGTTAATTATAATTTAAAAATTATTATTTTTAGAAAAATATTTATTATTATTTTCAGAAATTGTTAAATTATAGAAATTATATTCTATATTTGTCTTAACATGGCAATTTATTTTTTATGAAAATTATTAAATATCAATCGACATTGATCATTTACTGTTATACTTGTTAAAATAACAAGTAAAATTTTAATTCACATATAATTGTGATAAAATTTTGCTTTATATGTATATATATATACATATATTTTATATGCATTGTTAGTTTCATTTTAACTGCTTCTCTGAAGAAAGATGGATACGAATAATTTACATAGTTTATGGTAAATTCGAAAAGAGAAGATGAACAAAAAAAAATTATTTCTTTGATGGGAGAAAAAACAGATTGAAAAAGCAATTGATTTTGCAGCGGAAAAGAAATTCATCATTTACTATTGTTTATATGCAATACAATAATACGATCCATTGCTTTCGAATCCAAAATCAATGTGACATAACTGTAAGTAATAGAATAATAGAGAATCATTTAGCATAGATAAAAAAATATTGTATTAATATTAGATATTCTATATTCGATATAATGTAGATATCATTCGCACAAAATATTTGAGGTAAAATAGATAGATTAAATTGTCATTCTTCTGTTTTTATCGGCATTATTTTTTCTTGAATTTGATATTATTCCTGCATTTCTACCAAAACAATCAATCATTTGTTGTTTTAAAAATATAATTGCTAGTTTTTTATTGAATGATTAATCATTATTTTCTATTCACTTGATTTAAAATATTCTCAAAATCAATATCATTCTTGATGATTATATTTCTAGCATGCTTCTTGTTTTTCATTACTTATTTTTCTTAGTTGTATATCTATATCTTGTATATCTATCAGTCATGCAATGATAGATTTCATTCTTCTAATTATTTCTGACAAATGACAATAGCTTATAATATATTATATATAGTATTTTATTTTATATGGTAATTTTTTTTAAATAATGATAAATTTTTAGATCTTGAGATTTTATTGAGACTTTCTAACTTAAAAAATTTATAAATAAAATAATTTTCAAAAATTAAAACACTCTATATAAAACATACTCTATATAAACAATGCATAATATAAATATTAATTTGATAATTAATATAAATAAAACGTGAGATACTTACAATTGATGAAAAATTGATCATGATTGATTCTTTTATAAAAATACATATATCATACTAACATAATAAATGGGAAAAAAATTTAATACAATAAACTAATGCATGCATAATTTGAAAAATAAGTTATACAATTCGTAATAAACATTTGTCTTCCGCTTCGAAATAAAAAACTTGCTATATTTATTTCTCCGTTTATGTGCAAACTAAATAAAAACAAATAAAAAATTCGTAAAAGCGAGAAATTATAAATTTTTACATTTGAGAGAGAAAAACAGAGTGAGAGAAAATATCATTCTATTCTTTTCTGAAGAATAACATTGTTGTTTGGTTTACAATTTAATAATTTATTTTAGTATTATTTTAAATCTTTCATCCCATTCGAGAATGATATCTAATTGAATATTATATCTGATATAAAACAATTAGCCGGCTTCCAGCGATTGCTTCTTTCAGAATAAAATTATATATGTGATTATATCTAATTATCCTCATTGTTTCAAAATAAAATTTATATTTTTTCAGATTTTCAGAATATTTATTATTTGATTTAGTAAGTTTTTAATAATAATCCTATAATTTGAAAATATAAATTATATAATAATTATATAAATATATAAATTGTCTGTGTAAAAAAATTGAAATAAATAATGATTATAATATGTAATTAGAATATTTTGTAAACTTTTAAAAAATTTCATTTTTATAATTTTTATATGAGAATTTTTTATTCTGATTGATATGAAAATATTAGTCAATACATATTTAATCAATGCAATGAAAATTAAATTTTTATTATTAAATTTTTGTTTCGGATTTTAAGATAATTTTTTTCTGTTTATTCAGTTTCTGCTGCGATGATGACAAACATTAAGTGTAATTAAAATGGAAAAAGAAAATTCATTGGATAATTTTCGTCTTAATTTTATATTACACTACTATCTCATATAAATTTGGCAATATTTATCTTCTGGACTAACTACACGCATTGGAAAAAGAAACGTCATATAAGAATTTGACAGCTGATTTGTGATATCTGATATAATGATCTTCAACTCTCTCTCTTATGAATTTTGATAAATAGGAAAAACAATGTAACGCAGCGATTTACTTATAATTTTAATACTTATAATTCTCTTTTTTTTATATTATTGAATTATGTTCAATTCATCATAACTTGTATAAGGTAAGCATTTTTTCAGTAATAAATTGCTTCAATATTATTTTTTATAACAAGATTTTATTAAAAATTGCTTTTTCATAACAATGCATGTATATAATATAGTCTTGCAATATTTATGTCTTATATCTTTTCATTATGCAATTAGAATAAAAATATCAAGATATATTAGAATTATAGATGAATTTTATTTTTCTTCATATATTATATATTATATATTATATAAAAAATTTAAATTCTATAACAATATAGTATGAAGTCAAATATTTTAATGATTAATTAAATGTGTGTTTAATTAGTTATACGTGTGTTTAAAACAGAATAGGATCCTATATCACAATTATTGTAACATGATTGTCTTTGCTTTAGATTATTTGTCATGTACACAATACATATTTCATTACTTTCTTGCATGTTTGTGACAATCAAAAGTTTTTGATTTTGATAAAATATTTTTTTTTGTATTTTTTTAATATTTTTTTGCCATTATTATTTTTTATTTAATATTTAGTGTTTACAATTTCCGAATCTGTTTCTGAATAATTACTCTCCATTTTTTATATCCATATATTTTATATTAATGTAATAAATACTAGTAAAATACTAGTAAAAATTCTACAAAATCTATAAAAATAAAAATATAAACGGACATAGCAAAAGTTAGTAAATAATAATATATTTATGGAAATTGAAAATAACAATCAATATTATATAGTATTATATAATATTGTATAGTATTATATAATTTCTAATTAAAGTTTTATTATATTAATTATATTAGTTTCTTCATTTTTGAATTGCATAAATAAAACAGTTAATTTTTATCAAAATATTTTAATCGATATTTTTATTCATGATCAAGACATAATACAAATATAATTGGCATTAATAAAAATTCTATCTTTTTATACCATTTTATATTATAGCTAATAGCTATTAATTATTATATTATAGCTTTAGATTATAGCTATTAATTATTTAAATACTTTTTTAACGAAAATCTTTGTACGATTGCAAAATGAATTGCAATTGCAAGAGACTCGTTTTCAGGATAAAGAATGTAAGATGGATAAAGATGTAAAGATATAAATTTTCGATACGATTTATATCCATGATTTGCGATGAAATCCTATAATAAAATTAAAGTATCATGGATAATATTATAAATGATGATATTATCATGGATGATATTATAAATGATAAAGTTAAATAAAAATATTCTTGCTGATTGATAGTCAAAAATATAAGAATGTATAGAATTTGGAAATTGGAATTTAAAAGTATTAGAATTTATTTTAAGATGTATAATAGAGCGTATTCATATGGATTGATTCATTGAGAGTGTTTCTCTTCGAAAAAAAATTAAATTTAGCTACATTGAAAAAAAATAGTAAGTTAATATGAGCAAATTAATAAAATATTTATAAAATTTACTTGAAAGATAGTTTATTAGATATATTATAATTGGTTTTTCCAATTTCTTATTCTTTCCAAATTCTTATTTATAAGTTGATAATCATTATTCCTAAATTAACGGTCGCTTTTGAAGTATTTTGTATATCAAGATTTTTAAATAACATATTCTGGTTTTTTCTAACAATTGAAATAAATAATAATTCTTATGAAATATCTTGAGTCAAAATATGCATACGTAAAATAAAAAAAAATAAGAAAGGAAAATTTAAAATTTGCTCTGGCTAATTTATGTTAAGTAGAAAATAAATATCTTTATAAGATTATTTCAGAGAATTATAATTTCTTGATTTTTATTTAATTAAGAAATTAAGAAAACTTATAAAAATGAAAATATAAAAATATATAAATGTAAACGTCAAAAATGTAAAAAAATAAAATATAGACGAAAATACATGAAAGAAAAAATTCTGACGATAGTCAAATAATGTAATGTAAATATGATCAATGTTGCATTTATAATATATATGAAGTTACGCAATGTATAAGTTATGTTGTATAATCGCTTTTTAAAATAAGAGTATAAATACAATTGCTCTTTCTGGCAGATCTAATTGCAATTCATTTTAGAATCATTGTAACTATATATGCAATTGTATACTTTTATAGAAAATATCTTTTTGATTCTCTGAATTATTAATTGATCTCAATTATTTTTGCATCGTCTCTATTTGATGGATGTGTATTTGATAATTATTCGTTCTTTCCTTAAATATTGTCAATTCTTTATGTTTCGAATTGATTAAAAATTAAAAAAGGATTTAGAAATATGCTTTTTAATTATAACAATACAATATCGGAATAGAATTCGTTAAAAAATATTAAATAATGTTATAATATATGTTTTGTGTTTTACATATTGAATAAATAAGAATTTAAATTTACAAAATTTAATGATTTGATGTTTAATTTATTATATTTAATTTGATTTTGATTTTATTTAATTATTTAATTTTCTAATATTTTAATAATTTAAATATTTTTAATAATTATCTATTATTGAAATTTTCAATATTATATAATTGATCATTTTCACTATTTATGCTCCTTATTTTTGTAGTGAATATTCATTGTTTGACGATCGAATAAAATTGAAGAATTTTAAAAATCAGAGAGTAAGAATCATTAAAAAATCTTGCAGATTATTTTCATTATTTATTTCTAGTACAAATTAAAACTTTTTAAGAAGTAATTAATATTTTAACAAATGTTTAATTTTCTATTACTATTAATTTTTTGTTTTAACTATTCTTATTTATGATAGGGATATCTCATTATATCTGACGAACTTGAAGAAAAATTTTCTATTATATAGGTATTCCATTTCCAAAAAGGAGGTTTTCATTTTAAAGAAATTATTCCATTTTGTATTTTGTAAATTTTATATACATATATATAATAATTAATAAAAATATTACAGATGCATATAAATAATATAAATATTGCATATATACTGAAAATATTATTATATAATAATAATTATATAAGATCTTTCTAAAAAGATAATGATATCTTAACAAATGTTTAATTTTCTGTTACTATTAATTTTTTGTTTTAAGTATTCTTATTTATGATAGGAATATCTCTGATGAACTTGAAGAAAAACAATTTTCTATTATATAGGTATTCCGTTTTCAAAAAGGAAGTTTTCATTTTAAAAGAAATCATTCTATTTTTGTAAATCTTATATATAATAATTAATAAAAGTACTATAGATGCATATAAATAATATAAGTGTTGCATATATACTGAAAATATTATTTATTATTATAATAATAATATTATAATATTAGTATTATAATATTAATATTATAATAATATTATAATATAGATTTATAAAATTTTTTTAAAAAAATAAGAAAAATAACAAAAATATATTGAAATATATAAAATAAATTTTTTCTATTTGAAATTTTGCAAGTCTTTTTTTCAAAAATTTTTGATAAAATTTAAAAGAAAATTGATTAAAATTTAACGATAGCATTCTTCCTGTATCCACATTTGGTTCAGTGATGGTTAAAAAAAAAATATATTTTACGAATTTTTTAAATCAGAAATAAAATATCAAATTAAAATATATTTTATATTTCTTTTTCATGTAGAATATATTTTTTTCAATTTATTGTATCTTGTTAGAAAATAGAAATACTTTATAAGATATCTCGAAACGTATATACGGTATCTCACCAAGCTGGATTGAAAATGAATTGTGCTAATATTTATCTATCAAATCTAGAATAAAAATATCTAGGAGATGATTAATCTTGTTCATACTTAAAACATACAAACTTGCATTATATTATAATCTTCGTCAAATGTGATCTTTGATCATTTCTTTATATGATTCGCAATTCATATTCTATCATAGAGAAATTCAACGAGAATTTAAAAAAAAATTATTATAATATATAAGCTAATTATTATAATATGAATTAGAAAATAATATTCTAAATACTGAAATTTTATTGATTGACTTTTTAACGAAATTCTGTGGATTGGAGTTACAGGCTGCCAATTCAGATCATATCTTCTTAAAATTTCTTAGATTTGTCTTTTCTGTCCTTGTCTGTAACGGATCATAAAATATAAAAATTTTGATTAAAGCTTCATAAGCATGGGATCGTTTTATACATATAGTAACACAAGTCAAGGTTTTTTGGGCCTGAAAAAATCTTCTCTTATTGGAATTCTTAGAAGTATTTTCTAGAGAACTAAATCATCTCTCGAAATAATATTCAATTATGGATTTGATAATAGCAATTGATTCTATTTATAAACTGTTTGAAAAATTAGAAAATTTATCCTAATTTGGATTGTAATTTTTTTATTAGCACAATTATACTAAAATTTTCTAAATTTTCTGCAGAGATTTCAGAATCAATGTATAAATATTTTGAAATTATAAAGTCTGCTTTCATTCAAAATATTTTATTTTAAATTTACGCAATATGACAATTTTTCTCATTAGTAAATAAATTAATGCAAAATAGACGAATTTTTTTTTGAATTAATTTTTTATATTTTTCAGGAATATCAGTTTTTTTTACTTATTAAAAATAAAAATTGGAAATATTTTTAATTTTTTTTTTTTAAATCTTTTTTATTAAAATATACATATTACATATTACAAAAGTATACATAAAATTAAATTAAAATACATAAAAATATATAAAAAATTAAAAATTTTTTTTATATGATTTTATTTTTTTAAAATAATTAATTATATAATAATCATATAAAAATAAATAGAAAAATGCATAAAAAGAATCTTTGTAAATAAAATTACTTGATTGAAAAAAAAAATGTAATATAATTGCAATTCTTTCCGCAATTATTATAAAATTATTGAAATATATATATTATAATATATATGTAATAATACATACTAACATACTACAATATATTTATGCATTATGATATATCTGCAACTAAATTATGATTAAGTATATATATTAATTAAAAATAGAAATAAAAATCATATATAAAATTCACAATTTTTCTTTGTAAAAGATGATTTGTTTTAATTAAGAAATTAAAACAATATTTATGTTATGAATGATATAATATTTTGATTTTGTATTTGTTAAAATTCATATAGATTTAAAATTTATTTGTAACTGATACGATTCAGAGACCGTTACAACGTTTGTTTTTAATTCAAAAACCTTCTGTGAAAACAAGTCATAGGCTAACAATTTTGTATAACATATCCAAACTATATTTTCTATTCTTGATCAAATTTAAATTTGATGCAGCTTACATAAATATATTTTATTATCAGTAACATTTATTTCGGGTAACATTTCGGGTAATATTTTTATAGATATTATATGGATCAAATCCAGTTTACATTTCATATCACTTATATTCTTTTCCGATTGAAAATGAAAGCATGTTGCGTACTTACTTGAGTATGTTACTTTTAAATTTTAATTTTGCAAAATTTTTTTTTTTATTTTGATAACTTTGCAGAAGTTCTTGATCAATTTGTTTTCTTCTAAGATTGCATCGATTTAATTTCCAAGATGATCCTTGTTTGCAAGATCTTAACACTGGAATTTTTATTCATTGCGTCATTGATATTTTATGCAATTAAATACATTCAGAATTTTTTTCAATTTAACTACACAAAAGATAAATAGTAGGAATTTATATTTAATTTCTTCTATCTGTTATATATATGTGTTTTGATAAGAAGATCATATCAAGTTAGCATAATATCTAAATATGGAAGAACTAAAAAATTAAAAAGAGTTCTAAGAATACGGAAATTTTTAAAATCTTTAATTGAAAAATAAATCCTAAGAACTTATAAACTTTATTAATCATTTAATTTATCATATAATTAATCATTTATTCAAATATAATAAATCATATATTATATATCATAATATATCATATTATGAACATTAGAATAATGCCTTATCTTCAAATAATATTTAATTTTAACATATTGTGATATTATTAATTAATAGTATAAAATAAAAATCATAAAATAAAAATAAAACATTATTCCGGAAGCCAAAATTATGTAATTTAATGAATAAAGAATGATCAAAAGCTTTTTAATTGTGTCTACAATATTAACGTGACGATATGAAATTTAGAATCAACATAAATTAATATAAATTATTAAATATATGAATTAATAAATAACAATTGATAATTAATAATAATGTAGATTTTTATAAATTTAAAATTCATGTTACAGTATGAAATGGTATAAAATTCCTGATAACAAATATTAATTTAAAGATGATTCTTTCAAATAATTTTGCAAATTTAATATTAAATATAGATCTATAATTGAATTTCGTTTAAATTGCTAAGCATTTGAAACATATTATTTACAAAATATATTATAGTCGTAATGGCAATTACATATGCACGTGCATCAAGAAGAAAAAAATTATTTACATACTAGTTAGCGGCAAAAAATCATACAGACATTATATAAACTTAACCATTAATTTCTGAATCAATTCTCTTTTTAAGCCAATATCAGTATTTATTCTATTTATATAATAATTTTATTTTTGCATAATTGAACAATTAATTATTATAAATTCAATGCAATATAAAATGCCCAATATTTCACTAGTATATTAGTATATTATATATTATATATTATATATTAGTATATTATTATATATTATTATATTCCTTTCAGCTGTAACTAATAGCCGAAGTAATCTTCAATTACTAGTTACAACTAATTCAGAAATATTGTTACAATTGATAACTCAAGTATCTCTACACAACAAAAGATATTTTATGTACTACACATATAAATTTAAAATTTTATGAAACATAATAGATAATAATACGATGGAAATAAAATTTATAGAAACTATAATATTCAACGTTAACAACATTAAAACATTATTTGAAATGTCATCAGAACTTAATTATAACATATATTAAAGAAAATAATATCGTTAGAATACATCATGATGGATATAATATGGATATAAAAAAATAAGACATATTAAAACATTAAATATTAAACTATTATATATTTTAAATATAAAATATTAAATATAAAATATTAAATATTAAACAATATTAAATATTAAAACAATTATGTAGAATATAATACATTAAAAGAAACTAAAAGAAGATAAATTATTCAAAATAGTGATTAAAAATCAATATCCTATAATAAACCCAAATAAAATAAACAAAACAATTAAAAACAATGCAATATTAAATATCGAAATTATTACATAATGTTTTAAATATACAATCACGAAATAATCATTATCAATTTTCTTTATAAATCTAACACATAATAATAAAAAAATATATTTTATAGAGAAATTTTAAAATATCAAAATGATAATAGAATATGGATAGAAATAGAAAGTAGAAATAATACAATGTAAAAGATATTAAAAATGCGAATATAATATATACGATAAAAATATTGAATTAAAATTCTAGATGTGTGAAATGTAATGCTTAAATTAAATTATTTTTCAATTTTTGTAAAAATAGCTTAAATAATATTAATCACAGGATCCTATAATAAATTTATTATTAATCAAAATTTGAAAAATTATTACTTCACAAAATAAAACACACAATAAACGAGAAAATTATTTTCAGATCACTTCAGCTTTAATAATATGCCACTATTGAAAAAGTATAGAAAATGGTCAGTAATGTAAATGATAAGAGATATTACTTTGTCATATTGTTGGACATATTTCTGGCATTCGATAAAGAGTGATATACAGGATAATCAAAGATCAAAAAAATTCTATCATCATAATTTTACTTTCTTACATAATATTACATGTTAAATCATACTTTTTTATAGATAATTTCATCAATAATTAATTTTATCAATAATAAATTAAAACGCAATAAGCTATATATTCTTTACTCCTTCATATTAGAATATAAATATTGTATTATATTAGAATATAAATATGATGAAGAAGAAAAACTAAGATCATAGCTAAAATATTAAGAAGAAAAATCAAAGAATAATATGAACAAAAATACATATAACAAAAAAAAATAGAAATAAGATAAAAAAGCATAAGAATAAAAATCCTTAACTTTTCAATAACGTTCTCTTTTTTAAGAATATTATGATATATTTATTCAATAGAAGAACGATAGAATTATATCAAGGAAGCAGTAGAAGGATTCTTTGTAAGAAAAATTGTAAACATTTTGAATAAAAAACTGAATCTATTTTTCATATATTTAGAGTCAGAAGATAAAAAAGTATAAGAAATATATAAAAATTGTTAAATAGAATAAAAATTGTTAATAAATAAATAAATAGAATTCCTACGAAAAATTCAAAAATTAATTCTTAATACTAAGAATAGCCGCATATGGTAATTAGAATAAACGCGTAAAGTATGTATAGAAACAAAGCTAAAAACCAAAAATTCAAAGATACGCTAATAAAATGTATAAACTATGATGAAAATTACTTAACAAATTACAAAATTATAATATCTTGTGAGATATGTATATTATACAAAAAGTTCTACAAAAATACAACGTAAATATGAAATCTCCATCAAAAAATAGAAAAATAGAAATTTGTTATCTGATAAACTATCATTCTCGCAAATAATAATTAGAAAACTTACAAAAATGGAGATATCGATAGATTAAAAACAAATATTAAAAAGAATAATAAATTTATTAAGAAAGGATATAGCAGAAATATTTAAAAAAGTAATAAAACATTATTTTTTCTAAAGACTCAAAGGAAAAATTAAAATTATTCATCCAATTATTATAATAATTATTATAATGGAATAGCAATAGATTATTCTAACATAACAATTTTTATATTAATAGAAAATAAATATAATGTTTATATCAAAAGCATATTTTATTCAAAAATTAATTTTAAAATTCATAGTTATATTATGTATTTGTAAAACTTAATAATATTATGTACTTATTATTATGTAATATAATATTATGTATTTACAAAATATTTAAAGGGCACAGTTCTCAGAGAAAGTGCAATTCTTATATAAGAACAGATTAAGCATCACAAGAAAAAAAAAATACGAGACTTACTTGCAAGTTATTAATAGAATATAATTATTAATAGAATAGTTATAATAGAAGTTTCAGATTAAATAAATTTACAGTTTCTATGATTTATTTATAAATACTCTAATGATGAAATTAAGAATAATGTATTTCTTACATTGTTGAGACTAAGATTTATAGCAAGAGATGACTGAAATGTTAAACTTGTGATGTTTTGTCAATATATAGAAGCAGAATTGATAATATCTTGGATTTCTTCGTTATAAAAAAATTAAGAAGAATATTATTTCATCTAGAATAGACGAACTAAATCAGATTATATTCCATTTCTAACTATAATAAGCACCACAATAATAAATAAAACAAGACTATACACAATACTAACAAATAAACATATAATAAATAAACAAATAATATTGGAATTAACTTAGATAGAAGACAAAATAAATTTAAAAATAAACTTAAGATAGCAGAAAACATAAATGACATAGTTGAAAAATTTTCAAATATATACATAATAAAATTATACAATGTGAGCAGCAATTCCTTACAATATCTAATAATACAAAATAAAAAGGAATAATTAAACAACAAATTAGAAGACAAAAAATTAATCGATGTATCTCGCAAAACGCTTATCCATAGATTCATAGAACAAAACATTCAATATTCAATAGATTATCTTTAAAAATAAAAAAAATATATAAAAAATAAATAATAAATACATTTATTATAGTTGATATCTTGAAATCTTCATAGTAAACAAAGAAATTGATTATTAATAGAAAGCAAAAAAAATAAAATAAAAAAAATTTTAGAAACTTCAAAAGCATATATTCTCAATAAAAGACCAAGGAAATATGTTATTTGGAATCATTATTAATCATTTATAAATCATGTTAATAGTTTTGGAACAAATAGTTAAATTTTTGATAAAATTTAATGCAAATCTTTTATTCAATATGTTCAATCATTATCGTGATGCTTAAGAAACTATATATTATTTTCGAATAAACATATGCAAAAATTTGTTTTGTAGTTAAGTTACTTCATTTTTTACATGCGTTATTTAAGACAATCTATTCAGGAACAAATATGTAAATATTTCATGATTAAAATGATAAAAAACACAATACAAATATCAAATTAATAAACAAAACAAAATTAAAACAAAAATGCAAATATTAAACAATAATAACTTTATAATATAAAAGAACAAAGAGAACAAATTATTCGTTTTAGTAACAAGAAAACTAAGAAAATCAAATATTCTGATATTGTCAATCCAAAAACATTGCATAAGAAGTCTAAAGTCAAGTTGAAACTATGCTAAATTATCTACAAAAACTATTCACAAATGAATATTCATGCATTTTTAATTACATTCAATTATTAATCCATAAAACAAAAAACAAAATAAATTAAAAAACAAGAAATTATAATAATTCAAAACTTAATATAGTGCTCGATTTAATATAATTAAAATTCAGTCGATTTACGATCCAATCCTATTCATTTCTTATCAGTATAAATATAAAATTACATGGACATCTTTATATATTTACTTTAAATTAATTGTCCTTATAATTGCAATTAATATGCGATTTTTATTATATTTAAACCCATTTTAATTAAAAAATCAATGCTATAATTGTTGCTATAATCAATCCAATGATATAATTTTCATAAAATTAAAATGAAAATTATTGCAAATAAAATTTTTATTATTATACATTTATTTTTTTTTTTTTTTGCTGAGCACTTGAAATATCGATATTTTAACTTTTTCATTCATTACGAGAAGTAATAATGTGACTAATCTTACTTTTTTTATGATATTCATTATGATATTCTGAATCTCAATTTATGCTCGAATTCTTTATTTCGAAAGAATAAAAACGCTTACTGCTTACGAAAATTTCATTGCTGGCTTCCGATATTCAATGGAATATTATTCTAACAATAAAAATGTTAAAAAAAAGTTTTCAAAAAGAAATCAAATTCTTAATAATCATTGAACAACTATTTATTTTCATCTTTAGAATATTATTTTTAAACAGGAAAATTTGCAAAAATAATTCTGCCACAAAAACTAAAATTATTATCTTCATATAAATTGATTTTTACTCAAATTGTTATCTTCATATAAATTGATTTTTACTTTCAATAATATTAAAAATAATAGAAAAATCAATTCAAAAAGATTAATAGATGAAATAAATATCTAATCCTAAACCATTAATTTAAATATAGAATCATACTATAAATAATATAATTAAATCAATGGAAGAAGGAAAATATTTCTTGATATGAAAAAAACTTTTCATAAATTCTAAAAGATTATGAAAAAAATTATATACGATAAGAAGAATAATATATACCAAAATAGATATATTTTATTTTATAATATGAATAGATATTTCTGTTTTAATATTTGAAAAGTAATATGGTTACTTAAAGAAATTTATACTAGAATTTTACTTCTAAGCTTCTTAAATATCTTCCTGTCTCTGTAGATAATATCAATATAGAAACTCTAGAAACATCTTCATAGACGATACATTTATGAATTCATAGTATTCATGCATAAAAGTATTGAAATAGCAATAAAAATTTACAAAACTATCTATATAATATAGAGAACTAGATAAAAGATCCAAATAAAGTTAAACAACTATTCATATATTATTTTGTTCTAAAAATGCATAAGATTAAGTTGTTAAACCAGAAAAATTTATTATATTAATTATTTTGAATTATATCTAGATAAATTGAATTAGAAAAATCACATAAGAAAAAATTAAAATGAGAAGATAAAAAAATTTATATACAAGATTATAGCAGAAAAAGTATACATAATAAAATATTAATCAAAAATAAATATTAATCAAAGAAAGAAAAATAATAAAATTTAAATATATGAATATAATTTGAATATATGAGATAATTTGGAATATAAAGTTAAATAAAAAAAATTAAATCTTTCAACAATATATATAAGAAATAGATATTTCCATCGTCAAAATTAAGAAATTTATAAAAAAATTAAAAGAAAACAATTAGTATATAAATCCTTTTAACAAAGATAATTATAAATTTTATCAGAAAATTCAAAAAAACTTTCTATCGATCTAATTACTTCTAATCATTTATCGAACCTATACTTAATATATAATAATATACTTAATATATAATAATATAAATCAAAGATGTTTCTAGTGATAGCAGTCAACATTGTACAAATTTTGCCTGCAATTAAAGAACAAATTAATAGCCGAATATTTGAGAATAAAAAAATCGAACATACATCTATAATTTCAAAATAAATCAAAGATATTGATGATTTCAAAATAAAACAAATTAAATGAAAAAATAATAATTATATAACAAGTCATTGTAGTTGAAATTAAAATCTAAATAATATCTAAATATATGAATAAATGTTAGTCAGTGTTTTTGTTAAAAATTATTGTTAAAAAAATTACATTACATTTTTAATTTTAATATTTTTCATTTTTATTCAACTTTTTAAATATATTTTATGTATAAAAAATCTTATTTTATAATTTTTTTTCTAAATTAAGCTTCAATAATTTAGAATTTCATTTAATCAAAATTTAGAATTCAAATTGCATTAACTATATATATTTTAATATATTATGAATAAAAAAATTTTTTAAATATATAAAACATTTTATTATTAAATATTAACAGTTTATTATTAAATATAACATATATTAACAGCAAATCAGGAATATTATTTATTACAAAAATTTATGTAAAATTGAATCTATATTTTTGAAAAAATATCAATGATTAATTGATATCAGAATAGAAGTAATTAAATCGATAGAAAATTTTTTTGAATTTTCTGATAAAATGTTTTCTAAAAAATAAATTATTATTTATTCTATTTCTAATTTTATTAAAATTAATATATAATATATAATATAATAATTTTATTAGAATTTTTATCACAAATAAAAAAAATGTTACAGATTATTTATAATATTACTAAATTTTAAAATTTTAATAAAATTAAACTTTAATTAATTTTTTAATTTAAATTTTAAAATATAAACAATCTTTTTAAGTATAAACAAACAAAATTAAAATTAAAAAAATTTTTTTTTCTATAATTTTTTCTATTTTTCAATGAAAATACAATAATTTGTGTTTTAATCAATATATCATCTTCAAAATATCATTCAAAATTTATTCATTCAATCGAATCCTTTTTGTTTAAACTGCAATTTTGTATCGTAGAAGAAGAATATATATTTTTGAATTTCTTTCTTTATGATCCAAATTATAAAGAATAGTGGAAAACATTTATAAGAAATATTTATAATTTTTTCCATGTCTATGAAGTTGATTGGGTTTAGATCTCAAATTTTTGAGTAACCAACTTTTATTCAATTTATCGATTTTCAGATTCATCTAGCAACGCGATTTTCCAATTATCTGTTTGCTATATTATTTTTTGCTGTTTTCAGTCTATTATTTTCTTACGATTTTATACTCAATTTAGATTTGCATTGGTTCCGATTTCTTTTCCTGTATTTAATGTAAGATCGTGTAATGGTTTATCGAGGAGCCGGATCTAACCTAATCTTTTTTTTTTATGGAAGAAATCTTCATAAAACACTCTGTCTCCCCCCCTCCCCTCTGGGGAAGATCCGGATATACCAGACTTTTACCGGCTAAAATTTCCACGATAGCCTGGCGTCTTCGGGAAATACCGGGAATTCTTAGCTAATACTCCCATGTTTCCTACGCATTGTCTTACATAAGTACATCTCTGGAGAGTAGATAGTATTGCCCCCCGAATTTTGTTTTTTGGCGATTCCGGGATCACATCGATGCAGACAACGATCCTGCGGCTCGTTGATACAATTCTGGAGTATCGCGAAACTCCTAGCGCGAACCGGCGCTAGATCCGACTCGATATTTATCGCTTCGCCCCTGCGGGAGGGATATAATCTCGCTGAAGAAGGCCATCCCGCTTCATTTTTCTCCTCTCTCTAGTATAATAGCTGGAGAAGAAAGATCCAATCTTATGTGTACTACCAGGTGTTCCTCCGCGAAAATTTTGCACTCGTTAAGAATTGCACTTCAGTCAGAATTGCGAGGCAGTCATGACTTATCAATCTGCTCGGAAAATAAGTCTTCCAACCGCGCGGTGTGCAAGGATAAGTTGCATAATTCTGCTGTCCACTTCCTTCTTATCACATGTCGGGCTTAGCGCTTCGTTAATTCGACTGCTCTCAGTAGCAAGACACCATTTCCTCGATGGAGGGATTTTATGGTGTCATAAACTTTGGCGTATGCTTCCACCAAAAGATGGAAGGGTAACACTACCGGCGTTATAATTGCCACCGCATGGAATCGCATGATATCCTCTCGCGACTCTAATGGCCGGCATTGTACTTGTTGCAGTTTTTACACGCTGCAGCGGCTCATTATCAGATCGGCCACTCTTCTCCTTAGGATTACGCGCTCCGCAAGTCAAGCTATATAATGCTCAAGCGTTCCGCCGTGTTCCGATATCCTTTCCTGATGACAGATTTTCATATATTCTTTGCTAATGCGATATAGAAATATATCAAAACATCCATGACAAGTTACTATAGATATAGTAGATCGCCATGGTGGCGGTTCAGCCAGTCATCTATTACCGGGAAGATCATATCGATCACGTGATATCTAGACATGCCCCAAAGTTTTCTCTTCTGGATTTCCTAGATAGCTCAATGCTTCAGAGATTGAATTGTCCCAGGCAAGACAATTCCTCTGATGCCATCTCCTTGAAGACTAAGATGGAAGCCTCCGCGAAGAGATGAAACAGAAGATCTGTTAAAATCATAGCTACGGCTTAAGAAACCATTTGATATCCTCTGATAATCTGAACGGTGATTCTTTTTTGTATTTTCCTAAAAATGATTCTAAAATCGACATGTTGCGCTGGCTCATCAATAGATCACGCGTTTACATTATACAGTGCCATTCTGCGTATGTAAGCAAGATCCGGATCTTATCGTCTGGATTTACCTCTAAATTCAAGAGTTCTTACAATTTTCTCAAAGCGGAGGATAAGACGCTCGAAATGCATTTCGAAGTTGTACCAGAAATTGTCCAGGAATAAACCAAGATATTCCATATATCTCCCAGTCTGCAAATATTCGTTCATTCGAATCCACACAGCTGAACCAGATTCCATTTTATGCGATGCGATCAGATTACACAGATTGATCCGAATTGTCACCATTACAAAAGCTACTTTTATCTTAGCAAGGCGAATGTTTCTCGCCCTCCTAACACAACAAGTACATTTGTTGTCTGCGTAGCAAATGAGAACCATGGCAATGAGATCCATATGGCAATTCTTAACGTTGCGTCATATGCAATATCCCATAACAGACTAAGTCCTGCAGAATATTCCAATCTATGTCTCTTTCTTTGGCAAGACGCCAAACAAATTCGATAGATCTGTCTTTGAGATAGTCTAGCTTATTTTATTGTCGATCAGGAATGCATTTACGATATCTAAAAATATCCATTCCCCTTTGAAAATAATTGATTCAGATAGCTCTCTAACCTCTCTAACCTTCTTAATCGCTCCTATAGTGGAATGATTTATTCTAAATCCAAATGGCAAGTTGGTATGATCCCTGGATAAATTTTGGAAAAGCCATTCAGCTAAAACTCTTTCAAAAATTCTTTAATGAGAAGAATCCATTCGCTCTCTCACAATCGTTCCTTAATCAACTTTAACAGACAACGCATTCAAGAATCCAGAACACGAAAAGCCAGGTCTAAAAGATCGCCCTGGGATCTGGATTCGGAATCGTGTTCCGCGTTACCACTCGAGCTACACCCGCGTCGAAGTCCTCCTTGGAGATTTCAATCTCTTCCCTCCCCGAGAGCCTCTTTCTCTGAGTCCATTTTCTCTCCTTTCGAAAATAAGGATTCAATTATATGATTCAGAATGGTCAAATTTTTATTGGGGTCTTCGTTTTCTTCTTTCTGTAACTGTCTAAATGGAAGGGCTTGATCAGATTGCACTTATTGTTCTCTTATAGCAAGTTCAAGCCTGAAATCAGAGAGTTTTTTATCTATTAACTCTATTTTCTATTCTCTTGTAAGAATGGTATTAGAATGTAATAACTTAGGTTATGTTATTTCGATATGTTAATTGATAAAAATATATAATTTGATAACTCTTTCAATATATATTGAATAAATGTTTTAACTAAATTTTTTATTAATTAATTTACTAGTTAATTAATAATTTATATAAAAATTGCAAAGAAAATTGTATAATTGTAATTATAATAACGCATAATTGAAATATTACAAGTTTTACAACGATTTCAAATTCTATTTTATATTGACTTTATATTAATTCATCATAATAACGTCTTTCTTCTTTTTAATATAATTAAATCGCAAATCATATTGACGCGATTCTATAAATAAATATACATCGAAATCAATCGAACAAGAATCTGGGCAATGAATCGTTTGATGTAACAATACATCTATGACATTAATGGATATATCTATCTATCTAATGGATATCTATCGAAAATGATCTATCTATCTAAATTACCTACAGATAAAAACAGGGATATGTTAATTGAAGCTTAAACGCGATTAGTCGAATGATCGAACATGTGGTCCCGCCTATTTCCGTTCAAAATATATAAATGTCATTGCAGTCACCAGGATATAAGTGTCAAATTTTCTTCAAATAATCATCAATAGCATCAATGAATTTCCAATCATGAGAAGGACATGGAGTTTTTCAAGTTCTTCCTACGAATCTTTCGAAATTATTAACATGGACTTCATTTCCGAGTTATCAGTATTGCAACTAATTCTTCGGGAATTGGACACGGAGTTTCTATTCTTTTATTTGAATATCCGGAAAATAGAGATCTGTCAAACAAAATTTTGAAACAGACAGCAAGATGCTGTCATAAATAATGAACGAAGATTTTGGGAAAATCCGAGATTCAAAATACCGAAAAATATATCAGAATTGAAAAGAATATAGCGAGCATAAGATTGAAAGATCCTATTTGGAGACGGTTATTAGTGTCAAAAAATGGAACACGAAGATAAGTAATACATACAGATTTTCAAAATTAAAAAGCTTGAAAGAAAATTCGGATTTATTTCGTTAATTGGATAAAAGTCAGCATATTGGTAGGAATAAAATATAAACGGTTTTTGTAATTTTTTTATGAAATTTGAGGTATACTAAAATGATATATTCGATAACTCTAATATTAAATCTTAATCTTCTTTTTTGTTTGTATCATGAAGATAATTAGTAGTATTTTTTATTTTGTCTACAATGTGGAATATAGAAAAAGACAGCGAGTGAAAAAAAGATGGGAAGAAATTTCGTAGAGTCCGTTTTCAAGAAAATTCATCCGTAAATGTTTGTAATAAATTTTCTCAAATGTAAAATGATTACTGTTGAAATTGATATGATTGTAAAACATCGTCTTAAATGCCAAGATCTCATTCACACTCCAATAGAGCCGAGAAATATTTTTAAGAAATATTAAATTTTGCTAATTCTCTAAATAATTCTCTAATAATTTTGTCGAAAAATGATTTTACATAGCATCATTCTATATTCTTTGTTAAATGTCTTAACTGTGAAAAGAAAAATTGGCTTATTTCGAAGAAAAACTCTCAAAATTTCTATCAGAAAAGAAGTAATTAGAAATAGAATTTTTAAAAATTTGGGACCAAATTTATAAAATATATTTTTAAATATATATATTAGATATCATAGAATCACAGAGCTGATCTGGGATGTTGGCGGATCATGTCTTCTATCAAAGAACTGTGATTCATCGAGATAAACATAGGGGAATTCATAATGAACTAATTTTTTTATAAATTTAAGAAAAATTAGAAGCTTAGTCTTTGAATTTTTAGGATTATTTAGATCAAATAAAATTTTCAAAAAGGAATTTTCTCATGAATTCAATAAATTCATATAGAATATGTGATATATTCATAAATTATATGGATATTAACTCAATAGAATGGAAACGTAACAGCTGCAGCTCAATAATATCAAGAATTATATTAATTATCCAAGTCACTATATTAATAGTGAGGAATTTCGGGTATTGATTTTCAATGCATATAATACAGAATTTAATGTCCATAAATATGAGATGGATGCGTGGTTATAGATCGTTAACAATGTTTTGTCGATGGTAAAAGAAGACGATTAGATACTATTAGCATTCACAACATTATCATCTGAGGTGATTAATTATTAATTAATTTAAAAAATATTTATTTAATAATAAATGTCTTCATTTTGTTCTAGTATTAATTAGTATATTGCATTCTCAAAGAACATAAATTGTACTTGTATAAATATCGGTGTAGATTTTGCATTTTCAGGATTATGTTCGACGATTTGTATATTCAATGGCTGTTAGAAAAAATGGAATGGGATCTTTCATTCTGCATATATATATCGTGAAGATAAAGCGTTTTTTATGCGAGAAGAGTACTATAATTACTATAATGAACATTTTTTGAACGAAGAAAATTCGCTTATCTAGATTCGCTTTGTCTAGATTCAACATAAGTTTGCTGATTTTATTTGATTGGACTCATTGGCTTGTTTATACTAGATACTTAGATAAGTTAAATGGTCCATATATCCAGTATTTTTGGAAAATGTTCTTCTAAAAACTTCTGGAAGAAATTCCATTAGAAATCCAGAAAAATGATCTTCAAACATAATGAATGTTAGCTGCATAACATAAAAAATATCCGGATCCATTTAAATGAAATTTTTCGAAATAAATTAAATAATCGTGGCAATTCTATAGCGATTTTCACTCGGAACAATTGGAATCTCTTGGATTTTTTCTGGAGATATTTAAAAATTGAGGTGTATCGCTATCCATCAACATTAGTAGAGGAAATAATTAAAAAATATATATTGCTATATTCAATATTAATATTGGAATACAATATTCAAAAAGATAATGTACATGAGAAGAAATTTGTATTACAGCGAAGGATAATTATTGAATTTTACTTATCATAAAAAAATCGGCTCTTTCCAAAATCGACAAATAGCACAATTTTTTAAAATTTAAAAAAAATTGTAATTTAAATTACAAGAAATAAATTTTATATATATATAGTATTTATTTTACATATATTTTGCATATATTTTACATACATCTTGAATATTTTGATATGTTATATTCTTGCATATTATATCTAAATAAAGATTAATTATTTAGTTATAAATATATATATATTTTTATATATAAATAAATTTTTAAATTTAATTATAAACAATATTGGCTAAGCTATCAATCGATTGTATATTTTTTAATCAAAACTATATCAAAAAAGATACATTTCAATATTTATATTTATATTAAATCATTAATGTAAATGCAGTGTTGTTATATATATATTATTATAATATATATATTAAAATATTATAATATTGTAACATTCTACTTTATTTGCGAATACAATATACTTGCAATATATTATCATAAAAATATTATTAATTCTATTGGTTTTAATATTATTGAATAAAAATTTTGAATGAAAATTTATAATATTATGTAATATTATATATTACCTAAGTTGGTTTCGATATACAGTTTTAAAAAAAATCATACAGTTTTCAAATCGTAAACAAAGAATCAAAAAATAACAGTTATAAGACTGGTAAGATCGATATAATATCAATCTTAATTGGAATCGAAATCGATATAGGAAATAATTATTTTATTTATAATAGTTATAATATATTATAATTTCTTGAAATTATTTTCAAGTGAAAATAAAATATTTAACAATTTAAAATAATAATTTTCGGAATCGTTTCAATTTCTACTTCGGATTCTTTTTCTGATAGATTGCATAAATCGTAATTTTCTTTTTTATTTTCACTCTTTTCTTCGTTCCCTATACTCATCTTTTTTAGGTTTAAATTTATTTTATTATTCAATAGCTTTAATAATTTTAAAAAATCTAATATTTCTTAAATATAATATAATATATATTTATTGTTTCAGGTCACAAAAATTTGCTTTTTACTATCTTCATTAGTGATTATATCTTTCACTCTTTTTTCAAAAATATATTCAATATTTATTAATTAATTATTAATTAAATCTATTCTTCTTTAAGAAAATTATTAAAGTTTTTTAACAAATATTCTATTCTGTACAAGATAATTTCTTTATTGGTTTGATTGTTAAATTTTCTTCTGTAAATTTTCAAATTTTGAAATTCATTAGAATGTTTTCCAAAATAAATATATCTTAAATTATTGAAAAATCTGGAAGTAGATAAAAATAACAAAATATTTTGTATCGCTAAGCGATTTAAAATCGGAAATACAAAAATGATAATTTCTTCTCATGTTGGGTGATTTATTTAAATATGCATTTTACATTTTGTAAAAATAATCTAATGATATTAATTTCGTTTATTTTTGATTTAATATTCATATTAATTATATAATTATTTTTCATATTTTTTTAAATTATTAAATAGTAATATTTATATATCCAAATTTCTGAATTCACATTATAATTTTTATTTGTAAGAGCATTCTTGTTTTTCAATTATATATAATTTTTGTATTTTGTTAACACCATTTTTGTGTTTGTAGCACCATAAATGCTATTGAATTATATTATCGTCGAATTATCGTTTATTAAATATAATTATTATTTATACTTTCGATAATTTTGATACAAAATTATTGCGCAAATCGGGAAAAATATATCTACATACAATGTATTTTTCAATTTCATGAAATTAATTATTTATTTAAATAATTAAATAATTAAATATTTCATAGTATAAATAATCAAATATTTCATTGCTATTGCATCGTAAAGTATTCACTGAATCCAACTAAAAAATTTATATCCAACTATAAAATTTATCTATCACATTAGGAATTAAATGAATGAAAAATATCGATTTTTTCTATATTTTCGAAAATATTTATAAAGAAAATAATTTTTTTTACTTAAAAATATTTTTATTAATTGTATTGCATAATATTATTTTTCTTCTGGAATTAAATTTGTATTTATTCTTGGAATACAATTTGAGGATTTTAAGAATAATTTTTCAATTTCAAGTAGGAAAATCAAAATTCGAGAACATCATTTGAGTTATCTTGACAAGAAATTTTATATTTATATATTATATTTTATATATATATATAAAATATATATATATATTATATTTCTTTTTATATTTCTTTTATATTTCTTATATATATTTATATTATAGACTTTCTTTATAAATATGAATATTGTATTGTTTTACGCCTCTCTGTTTCGGAAAGTCTAACTTGAGATTTGTTTCCAAATCTTTTTAATTCCTCCCTTTACTTAATGGAGATTTCACAAATAAAAAGTCTTCAAGAATTTTTGAACTCCTGTTATAGTTCTCAGGTC
>NW_006263664.1:156045-182729 GCF_000469605.1 Apis dorsata | reverse complement strand
TTAGAATTTTACTATCTTTTGTGAAATTTATAATATCTCATATATTTCAATTGCACTATCACAGACATAATATTTATTCATTTATTGATTTCATATATCATCTCTCTTTCTTTTAAGAAAATATTCTTACTTATTAAAATTAAAGCTATTAACTACAATGTTTTCAGATTATAATATTTCTTTCTTTTTACATATAAGTACAAAATATGTAAATCTAATAATATAAAATAAATTACTAACATATAAACTATAAATTTATTAATAAATTATAAAATTAATAATAATTTACTATAAGCTAATAAACTATAAAATTTTTATATAGAAAAAGTATAACATAATAATAACATAGCTTCACAGACATTTCTATTTTTACTGCGATTATATTCGAATTTGTGCAGAATTTTTTTTATTTCAATGCTTTTCATCGTGAATTTTGTTTTTATAATATATAATATATTTATATTATTTATATTAGATGAATATTAGATAATTAAAGATAATAATTAAAGATATTTTGTCGATATTATAGATAATATAATCCGCAATGATAATCTCTGTATGATATCGAATCACCTTTTATAATTTATTGAAGAATGTAACTTGAAGATATGTAACTTTTTTATAAATCTAGTTTAATTTATTCTATATTTTTTAATTATGATAAACTCAATTTTTCAGAAAAATTTATTATTGTTAAGTTGTATGCAAGTAAATAATCTAATTCTTGTTTTATTACTTAAACTTAAACTTTATTTTTTAATATATTTATTCATTATTAAGATATTATTTTTTTATAAGACATTTCTTTAAGATATTTATTTTATTTTGCTGCTGAAATTATTCCAGAATTTTAAATTATGATATGTTATGATGTATATGAGTCATATAACTAATTGTATCGATGTTATATATAAATCAGAATGTTGTAATATCAGGTGTATAAATATATTAAAATTAATATATTTATTAATATAAGTAATTTCTGAATCGCAATTTTTGAAATTTTAAATTGATTTAATATATAATTGAATTTCATATGATTAGGAATTGTTTTATCAAATGATTATAAAAATTTATAAATATATGTGATTGTTTTTTTACTTATCTTTTATGTCGAATATATAATCTTGGATTAATAAATCTATTTTCACAAGATTCCATTGTTTCTAAATACGTATAAATGGTTTTATTAATATTTGTTGCAACGGAATATATTTTATGTTGTTTAACATAAAATTATGTAATGTTTAATATTTGAAAATGAGATTTTTATAACTAATTTTCTTTTATAACTAGTATTAACTCTGAAGTTAAATCTATTCATATAATATGAATAGATTTTCTAAAGAAAGTAAAAAATTTAACCTAATGATAATTATGAAATTGCGTTTAAATAAACTTTAATTTTTAAAAAAAATTACAGTTGAATTTAGACTTTTTTTCAACTTAATAATGAAATTTAAAACATTTTGCGAATTAAAGATCGCGTGTATTATTACAAAGTTTTTTTTTATTGTTATCTGATAATTTCTGTTCATTATTTCTTAAAAAGTAGATTTCGGATTTTCTTAATTGAATTTAATAATATTATTAATTATGATTATATTATATATTATAATAATAGATTCATTATATAATTTAATATTTACATTTATTATTTATGAAACTAATTATGAAATATTTGTTTTATGATTGCAAACTGAAAAATTTTCTCTATTTTTTTTTAAAATTCACTTTATTTATTTATTTTTGTTTATCTGTAGAATCGATAACATTAAATAATGTTTTTACTATATAAATAATATACATCTATAATTTCTTTATGTTACGGAGATCTATCATTTGTATAGAATTTTCGAGATTTATATCAATTCGATTGAAGAATTATATATTAGTTGTATATTAGTTAATTGCAAAATTTTTTTGCTAATATGTGAGTATTTTTCTCACGATAGATATGATGAATTCCTATTAATTTGTAAGTTCTAATTTTTTGAAACTGTGAGAATTACTAAATGTGAAGACTTTTCAATTTTAAAATTTGTTAAAGCTTAATAAAATTTAGAATATTTATTTTTGCGCTATTGTTATATCGCAATATATTGATATCTTCTAATTTTTTCTTCTAATTTAACGATATGAAATAGTGATAAAAAGATTTTTCGAATGAACAACAAAATATCATAACATAACAGCAATTTTTTGTATTGAAGTTATTGATGTTGCGGAACGAAAGATTTGTAATTTCTTGAACAAATTAATATACTTAAGATATCACTTTAAAAAGATATCACTTTAAACAATTTGGAAAAAGAAGAAAAGATAATTGTTTTCTCTATACAAAATTTAAATAGAAGTAATATTGTTAAATATATTTACAACAAATTAGGAATTTTGAATTTATGACGAGTTATGTATTATATGTTTATGTGATGCATAAAGTTATAAATAATAGCAAGAGAATTATTTTTTTTCTTATATATTAATTATTAAAAAATATTTAAAGTAGTTTGAATAATTATATATAATTATATAATAATTTTGTGTGAAATATATTAATTATCAATATTATTATAATTCAAATCATCATATATTTATTAAGATTCATGCAATAAATTTGAGTAGCTGTTTTTAAATATTTTTAATTATTAAGCATATCTGAAAAAATAATAGTTTTAAATCTTTTCAATAACATAATAATAAATATAATAATAAACAAATTTGATAAAAATGATAATATTACTCGAAAAACAATTTTTCGCTACAAATTTATAATAATTACAAATTTATAATAATTTCCAATAATTAATGATATGTATACAGAAATTGCATAAAGTATTTTATTTGCAAAATAATAAAATTGTATTTAATTTTTCAATCTAAAGATTAAACACATTGATACTATGTTGGAATTATATTATTTAAAAGAATATAGATATATATTTATAGATACTCTTTCATACATGCAATTATTATAGCAAATATATATTTAAAAAACTTTTGTAGTTTAAATTTGCATTCTGATATCAAATAATAAATCAATATGTTTCAAATACGACGTAGATTGTATTTATATTTGAATAAGTATGCTATTTTAAATAAAATTAAATCAATATTTAAAAAAAAATCAAGTTGATATATTAATGTATGATTAGAAACCGAAATTGATTTAACGATCGATTGTTAACGATTGTTTATGAAAATATAAACATTAATCCAGAATATCAATATAGAAAAAGATTGAGTTCTAAGAGTCTCGGAGAGATTCTTAGGAATAATGATTGTTTTGGGATTCTTAATTAAGGACATGGCATATTTTGTATTTTCTTTTTGATCTCTGGATGATTTCTGTTATTTCAATGGTTAAGAAAGTGACACTTATCTATGTAAAATATTATTGCATAACTAAACTTATCCTTTAACTGTGCGGATTTTCTAAAAAATATAAAAAAAAATTTCTTTCTTCAGAAGATTTTCTATGATGAAACTGATTTTGCAAAAACTTTGTTTTCTTTAAATACTTTGCAAGTAAAATAAAATAAAATAACTTCATTTGATTAAATTTTATCCGAATATTTTTTTTCAATATTTCATTTTATGTTTTTTATTTTCATTTATAATAAATCTATATTATATTTGACTTTGTATGGAATAGTAATGAAACTAGAATATTATTTTAGAATATCATTGAATTGAATAGAATTGAATTGAATCATTGAATTGAATAGTAGTTATTGGTTTATGAAGTTATATTGTCTTATAACGATAGAATCAACAATAAATATATAATCTTTAAATGGCTTTGATCATGAATCAATAAAAAAAAGAAAATAATCGCATTGAACGAGATAAATCTTCCCACTAAGAAATATATTGGATATATAAAAAATTAATGTGAAGAGTATTATCAATTTTATAATGCTATTATAATGCTTTTTCTTTGAAAGATAAAGATTTATAAATAAAAATTCATGTAAAAATGAAATTTAAAGTCAAAATTTTTTTATTTCATCCTATTCTTATATTGGATCACAACTTAATCGTCCTCTTGGAAAAAAATATTAAAATTTCATTTTTTAAAAGATTTGAATTCATTTTATTTATAAGTTGTTTATATTTTTTGCAGATGATTATTTTTGCAGGATTTATTTATAAATCCTTATTGATGATGTAGAATCGCGATATAATGTTCTTTACATTATTTTTTACTTATTTTATTTTTTATTTAATTTATTAAATATAATTATTATATAATTTTAAAATATTATTTTTTATATATACTTTATATATATTACAAAGATATATATTATTCAAAATATTTCTTTTATTTTTAAAATCTCTTGAAACCTCAATTTTTTGATTGAAGGTTATAATTATGAGCATAAATAAATTTATCTTGAAATATAATTTACAGAATATAAAAGCATTTATAATCACTTTGTTTCTTGAAAAATATTGCAAATATTGAAATAATTAATATATACAATGTTATGATACAAAACAAATAAAATTTTCTCTCTTATATTTTATTTCAATAAATATTATTTACAATAAAAAATGTTAGTAATATTAATAGTTAACATTCTATATCTGAATTTTTATATAGCGATTACATTTCAAAATAAATACGTAAGAATTCTATCCAAATTTAACAAGATTTTATATTCACTACGCAAATGAATTTTATTATTTTATTATAAAATAATAAAAGAAAAATAAAATTGTATAAGCTATTACAAAAGATTTCGAAATCTTAAAAAAAGAAGATAATTATGAAAAATCTTATTGTGATTTATGATTTTTAAATATATTGACGGTAAGTAAGTAAAAATAGAACAAACAAATATAGAAAAATAAAAATTCGATATTTGTTTTAGTTAATCTATGATTAATCAATAAGTTTTAGATATGGGGACAAAAAATTTAAATGAAAAATGAATTAAAAAAAGTTTTCGAATTCACACGGAACAATAAAAAAAGCAACATTATATAATAAATTGAATCAAATTTCTGGAAAAATTGTCATTTATCATATTACTATTTTTATTAATAAAACATTTAATCTTTAATATAACTATAATATAACATAATATAATATAATATAACTAAATAGAGAAACTATAATAATACAACAATAATAATGCTATTATTTGAAAAACTTAAAATTAAACTTGAAGAAATAAGAAGAAATAAATAGATTATTAAGATATTTAAGATTATAAGACAACAAGGCAATTGTTGTTGCAAGAGAATTGTTTTTGAGAAAAATATTTAGAAGATTTGTAGTTCGATATAGAAAATTTCGGTATGGCTAGAATGTAAATACGATCTATTTAAAATAACATTTTCTAATTATGTCAGTTTGAATTAGCATTATCATATACTCAATAATAAATATTCATAAATCGGCTTTTTTGAAAATAATACTCTATGCATCTATTGTTCTCCAACTTAATTTAAAAATTTTTTTTTAATTTGGAAGAATAGTAATATTAAAGAACTAATTCATAGTATCATTATCTCTTATGTATCTTATCGAGAAAGCATGATCCTTCAAGATGAACGTAGACAAAAATTCAAAGAATAATAAAATATTCTTATAAATTTAAAAAAAATCAGAAAAATATTAAATTTCAAATCGATTGAAAACTTTTTTCTCGAATTTTATTATTAAACTTTGGCTTTTTTAATTTTTGAATTAACTAGAACTTATTTTATTAAATTTCGAATTAAAGTTTGCTAATCTCGAACAAACAGACTTTCAAATCTTGAATTTATCGAACTTAGAATTTGAAACTTCAGTAAATTTATATTCATTTAATTACAAACTCTGCATTTGAACTTTTTATTTAGAATATTAGAACTTTAAAATAAATTTTATTAATAAATAATAATAATAAAAAATAATATCTATTAGAATTAATTGCGAAAAATTAAACAAAAATGCTAATAAAAGTGAATTATTATCAAAAAGAATGTATTAAATGTGATAAAATAATATACAAAAGTTATTTAATATTCTATAAATATAATGCAATAATTACAATTTTTGATAATAATAGATAAAAAAAATCGAAAATATGATATATATATATAAGATTGAAACATTGAACAATAATGAATGTTGGAAATGTATATAGTTGCGGAATCAATGCAGGAAATATTAAATTAAATACAAGAATTAATTACAAGAATAAACCAATGCTAATTCTATAAGATTTCTATAAGATTTCTATAAAGATATAATATATGCCCCGAGATTGCAAAATAACTTATTAAATGTGTGAGAATCCACAAATATCGAATCGAATCAAAAAATTCATCTTGAATTTCCAAAAATATCTCATCATTCGAGATTCTCAAGATTAATGAAAATCTCTCGTGAAAATCGAAATATTCGAGATTCACAATATTTAGGATTTTATATAATTCCGAAATTACATTATATTACATTACATTATAAAATTATAATTATAATAAATAGCTAAATTATAAAATAAAATAATAGACGAATATATCATAGATATAATATTTTATTTTAAATTTTTATTTTATTTTAAAATGTTTCACTATTCACTATTTCACTATTTCACTGTTCTCTGAGAATAATTTTATTTTGTTTTTAGTGACAATATTATCAGTAACGAAAAAAAATTATTCACTGATTGTTTACGTTACAAGAATACTGTTAAAAATAAATTCAAAACTTGTGAAGCGATCAGTCTGCATTTTATTTTCAGTTTAAGTATTTTCAATAATTTACGTATATATTTTCCTTTCCAGATTTTCAATTTAAATAGAGATATAGCAAAAATAGTCACTTTACAAATCACAGTTACACGCCTAATGTATTGCAACGAATCCAAATGGAAGCGAGTGTGAAGATTTTTATTTAATATAATCCTCACATGATCCCATTTTTCAAAACCATCCTCTAATGCGATTATTGATTTTTCTAAACCTCTCATAGTTTACATTTTATGAAAATTTTAGGAAAATAATGATTGGACGAAAAAGATTCATGATAATCTTTTAGATTCAGATCAATTAAAATAAAATAGAATAGATCAGATAAAAATGATACGATTCACATCAAAGTACAGTTAGAATCACTATTTGGTCAATCAGTTAAACAAATAGTTAAAGTAAATCGTCATTCGTTCACTTAAAGTTTATAATATTAAGATATCTCATAAATTTCTTTTTTTTAATATGAAATGAATACGATATTTGCTGTTTAAGATTGACTTTTATTATATATAAAAATATTTCGTTCTCTATTATCTCTCAGGAAGTTTCATTATTGCCTTTTTTTAAAATTTTTGGGGCTTGCTTGTAAAATTATCGAGGTGCGTTTTTATTTTGCTTACGGATTGAAACTGTTTTCATGAACTGTTTATCATGAAGAAAATTTTTTAATGACAGGACAAGTAATAATCGGATACAGCAAGATATGGAAAGTATGGAGGATGCGATAGAATGTCTCAATCAAAGTGTAACAGCTTTTATCTTATAGTCAATGCAACATATGGTTTTGCATTATTATGATGAAAAACATCTCGTCGGCCAATTCTGGCCGTTTTTCTACTATAGCGGCTTTCAATTTATCAAACTGATTATAATATTTGGCACAATTGATGGTTTTATCTTGAGGAAAAAGCTCGTAGTAGAGTACACCTTCCCAATTCCACCAAATGAACAAAAGAACTTTTTTCGGATGAAGTCCAGACTTCGCGATAGTTGAAGGTCTATTGTCCTTGGACAAAATGCGTTTTCGATGCACATTTTGATCCAAATCTCGTCTCTAATGACAAGCCTTTTTAAGAAAGAATCTCTTTCATATCGCTGAAGAAGCAAATAGCATGTAAAGATGTTCATAAGACTGATCTCCGTCAATAGTTGTGGAATCCAAACTTCACATTGAATCCAAATTTCACATGATATATCGATATATCCAATCCCATGATATATCAGATATATCATGATATATCTATTCTGATCAGATGATTATGTATCGTTGTTCTGGGAATATTAGTGATATATTCATCCACTATCTCTCGCACACTATATCATGGATTTTCAGCGAGCAGGCTTAATAAGGCCTGTATCCATCGTTGCTGGATGACTGCTATGATCAAGTCAAAATTCAGCTCTAAATCTTTTAATTGCGGATGAATCGTAATAATATAAATCGTAATAATATAAATCGTAATAACATAATAATAAATCATAACACCACACTCATAAATAATATATATAAATCTCGTCTGCAGTATCATTTGCACTATTATCTTTTTTAAAGCAATGAAGAATGATATGCTGCAAATACTTCCTTTGGTTATCCATATAGAATGGTGTAGAAAAAAGTTTTAAAAGAAACTGTATCACCAATGAAATGTATTTTAAAAAAACTCTGAGACGACTGAAAAAAATGCCAGTTGACAAATAAATAAGTTTGCATGTTTATATAAATATAGCCACTTAAAGTTATTCTTAGCGAAAGAAACTTATGAGACACTAATATAATATATAAACGATTATGACAGTAAATGTAGTCCTTAACTAGAATAATAACATCAGATACTACATTTGCGCAATATTTATAAAGTCGTTTAGTTTAGATTTTAATAAAGTAATGTTATATTTCTGCTAATATGAGCATGAAATATAATATATTATTATTTCTTTTTTATCGGTGTTAATTTAATGTAATAATGTTAACTTTTTTAATATTAAAATCTTTTACAAGGAATATAAAATATTGTATTTTCTTATCTCTACAATCAATAAATATATCCATTGTGCTTTATTTACTACTACTATCCTAAACTACTATCATTAAAAAATTTTAAGAATTTGGATTTGAATTTAAAAATAATGCCTATAAAATAAAATATGATTTGTTAATGAATTCTTTTAAAATCATTATGATGTTTTGCATATTTTGTATTATTATTAATTTCAAATTATAAACTAATCTTTTTCGTACAAGTAATATTTTTTGTTAAATCATTAATTGTTTTATTTTTCTGATTTTATTACTTAAAACTTCTGTGGATTTAATAATATTATTTGTATTAATATTTTTTTTTTGATATAATATTATCAAAATACATTTGTAAATATATTATTTATAATATATTAAGTAAATTTTAAATTTTTATCGCAAAATAATTTTAGTTTCTTTAGCTTATTAAAATAATATTAAAAAATTATTTTTAATTCATTAAATATATATTGCAAATTTCAGACATTAATCCATCTTATATATTATATAATTCAAATACATTTTTTAAATTTATATTCCAATATATATATACAAAACATAATGGAATAAAATTTTCCATAAATTATTTTTTATTTCTTATACAGATTCAAATTTACTTATTAATATTTTTACAAATTTTTCACTTTTCATTGTTTAAATTATTAGGCATCTTGCTCTAATAATATTAAACTTAAATCATAATCTTTTCAAAATCTTGATTTTCTTGAAATAAGAAATCTTTATAACATGATATACGGAAAATTTCAAGATATATTTACTTCTTAGAATGTAGCATTTATATTTCTTACACAAAAAATCAAATAATATTTCTGTATTTTTTTTTTTTTACAATCGTATGTAGAAAATTTTTTCAATATCACTTCTATTATCATTTGCAAAGAATATATAAAATAAGATACGAATATATATTTGTATCTAATCTTTATACATAACTATTATATTTTATTTTTATTATAATTTTCTGTATTATGATTATAAGAAATAAAAATTATTGATTTTCTAGTATGATTCAAATTTCATTTAAATTTGAATAAAATTTCATTAAAGTTAAATATATTATATGAATATGTACGATATATATTAATACATATGAAATTTCATGTAATGAATTATAAATAATTATATACAACATATAAAGTCCATGTAAGTTTGTATTTATATATTTTATGACATTGAAATCGGAAAAATGAATAATGGAATATGTTAAAGTTGAAAGGTGACTTTAGATATTACACAAATGAAATGCCTAAACTTATGTTACTGCTCGAAAGACTACTTATTATCATAGAATTATACATTCATTCATATCATGAGCTCTGAAACTCTATCATCAACCAATGATACTTTGCGGCTAACTAATGGTTCTAACTGTATTTTGATGTAAATTGTATTGTCGCTGAATTCTATCTATCTAGTTTTCTATTCTAACTCAACTGCAAGTCTTGATTTTTTCTCTAATCCTTGTTTTTCGGGAAAAATGCACATTGAGAAAGGATTGGAGGGACCAATCGCGTTGGAGGATGGTTTCGAAGGATGGGCTCTCATGGAATCGCATCGCAACGTGGAAATCAACTTTTGCATTCGCTTTCATGATGGATCATCACATGGTGTAGAAATGTGTGAAGTGACCATTGCTATGGTATCTTTGTTTAAGCTTTTATCTTTGTTTAAAAATTTGTTAAGAAAACCATGCTTGCTCATAAATTATTGTTGGGTTATTACTCGAACTATTGAAAAAAAAAGCTAGATTACTCGATAATTTTATAAGCATTATCCTTAACAAAATATAAAAAAAAAAAGAGCAAAAAAGTATAATAACTTAATATAATAAAAATTATTATTTTCTTATATATTTTGTTATCAATATGATTCTTTAAATCGATATAAATATATTTGTGAAATTAAATTTTTTGAGAATGCAGATCGAAACAGAATCTTCATATTTTCATATTCATTTAGTTTTTAATTCGCGATTGAATGAATTTAGATTGAATTTGCAAATACATTGATATCAATTAAATTTTAATCAAAATCATTATATTTCAATTGAAAATTTATTGATTTTTAAATTACGATAATCTTGTGCAAATATAAAAAAAATATAAATATATCAATTTTACATAAGTTGATAATTTTTATTTCAAATTTTGATACAAATTTCGAAAAAATTTGTAAATTTCTTTAAGTTATTTATTATTATTATTTGTACCATTCTATATAATAAAAATCATCTGCAATTATTTTTTCTCCAATATAGAAAAGCGGTTTTTCTATATTGTTTTATTGAGCTCATTATACAAGCCTTTTTATAATAAATATATAGTTATATAATCATAGTTCAAAAATTCATTTAGTTCAGTTACTCCATGTAAATAGTTTTTTCTAAATCACCATGTAATTTTTATGTCGAATTATATTAATTTTAGATCCATTACAACAGAAACTGATAATACTAATCTAACAGTATCATATTTCACCGGGGAGAATGTTTCTTTATAATCAATCCCATCTTTTTGTTCATAACCTCTTACGATAAGTTTGACCTTGTATTTACAAATTGTCCCACCTATTTTATATTTTTTTCTGAAAATCCAACAATTTGAAATAATATTAACATTGCTTGGTCTTGGAATTAAAACTCATTTTCTTCAAAAACTTCAAGTTCTTTATTGATTCTATCCATTATTCGAATCTTCTGCTTAATACTTTTTAAAATGTTTGTGATTTGCAAGCAGTAAATAATGTTTCAATTATTTCAGAATGGGTTTCTATTAACATTGAATCTTCCAGATAAGAATTTTGTTGAATCAATCGTCGAGGATTTTTCTTCAATAGCAATATCAATTCATCTTTATCGATTTTACTATCTACTTCAACATTTGTTTTATTTGTTTTATTATAATTAAATTCAATTATTTCTGTAGCAATACCATCTAATTTTTTCGTTGAAAATAACGAATGTAACATTTCTTCGCAATAACTAATAAATCTTGTTTTTTTCATTGTAACTTCAAATATATCATCAAATATCATCAAATATTTCTTTTAATTTATCTTATTTTTCTCCTTTAATCTTTTGGTATATGAACATAACTATACTTATGAAAATTCATAAATGCATTATAAATAGCTTTTCGCCATATCATTTTCCAACGGCATTGATCCTTCTACGATTTCCATATTTATCTTATTTTTAACGTAATAACGTAAATAATGTAGTCATCGTTTTGGTCCATAAACTGGTAACTTATTTTATTATTTGCATGCAACATAGATTTAACAATTTTTATTGTTTCTCGATAAATTTCATATTTATCACTTCAATGTTCTGTTCTGATATTATTATCTTATGTTTAATGTTTTTCGAAAGTAAATAATTTTTGATCATTTTATTACAAAATTCTTTATTTTTTTATTTCCTAATATCAATCTTAGTTTTTTTACATGTCTGTCTTCTTATATATCAGCATAAAATTGTTTCAAATAATTGAGAATTCTGTTTTCTTTTTGAAGAAATAAATATAGCAGTCCTTTAATAATAAAAAATAATATTATAATAATAATAGTTGGTTCGTCTTATCGCATCGGCATGAAACATTTCTCCTGCATATTTGGATTTTATAGATTATTCAAATACTGAACAGATGGTGTCTAGACATGAACAGAATGGCTTAGAATGATGCTATAAGGACAATGCTATTTTTGAGAGAAAAAAATTTAGTAATCATTTGCTTTGCATATTTAGAAACAATTCGGCATGGCTAAAGTGTCAATATGGTCTTGGGACCTGAGATGACATTTCCAGCCAGTCTCAACGGCAGTCAGCATCATTTTACCTGGAAAGAAATACTGCAAACAGCTTCCTGGGAAAACAACGGAATGTGTCACTTGTGAATCACCTTTCAGACTTATAGTCTCTCGAACTCATTCTAAGAAGCTTTCTTTGAACCGGGGTGTCGCTCAATCAGGGAATTAATCTGTAACATTATTGGTTACTTATGTATCTCACTGAAGATCTGGAAGCTCACGAGTTGAACATGGCGAGGGCTTCAAAGAATACCCGTTAGAGAAAATATTTTTGAGAGAAAATTCAACTTCAAAAACGAGAAAATTACAAAAACAGTAAGAACTATCAAAAATAAGAATCTTCAGAATTTTTTGAACTTCGAACTTTAATGATAATGTGAAATGTCATTGACATATGGACTTTGCCTTTGATCGTGGTGAATCGAATTTATCAACAGCGAACTTTGTAATAATTATTTTTATTACTATATTCCACGAATGGCTTAGAGGTAATATTTTGATCCTTCGAGACGAATTTGAATCATCTATGGATTTATAATTTGTGAAGTATAAAATTTGTAAAAGTTTGTCGTGCTGTTAATGCAACACAAGAATTTTAAAAACAATTACTATAATTACATCACTCTGACATCTGCTAGACATTTTACCTGCAAGGACGCTTGTCTTCTGCCAAATTGCAAATCAACGAACTCTGGAATGTCTTCACACAACATACAAGGAATATACCAGCTCATCATCTTGACTATTTTAATCCATCCTTACGTCTCTTTTACTAAGTCAATATGGACGACGCATTGAAACTTCTCATTAAAGAATGTGCCTCATACAAATCTGTATTGACTCGCTTCAAGTCATATTTCGAAACTTACAATTGAATTTTGAATGTCTTCGCACTTTTATTCGATTAAACAATATAGTTCCAATCTTTGTAGCTTTTGATGCAGTTCAAAAGGCCATAGAAGAATAGGTAGAAGAAAAGAGGTTTCAAGAAATTTGAAGTATCGCAATGAACGAGATGAACTTGAAAATTCGTATTGCAAGATCGTGGATGCTGCAGAGGAATTCATAACCCAATAACAAGGACCTAATCCTGTTCGGCCTGTGCCTGCCGTACTTACACCTACAACTGAATAATAGTTCTAACATTCTAGAATAAAATTATTAACAATAGAATTACCGATCTTTGATAGAAATTATAATCTTTGGATAAAGTTTAGAAACACTTTGGAATCATTGATACACAATAATGACATATTGACAAATATTGAAAAATTTCACTATTTGATCTCATCTCTCAAGAGCACTGCGGCTAAAGTTATATAGTCTCTCAGAATTTCTGAAGATAATTACACGATTGCATAGATGGCAAAAACAAATTTGAGAACAAGAAACTCTTGAAATAAAATGACATACTCTTTGAAATATATTATCTGTATTAAATAAGGAATCATTTTATGGACTGAGACAGTTATTAGACGACACGAATAATAATCTATTGGTATTATAAGCTTTAGGAGAGCCTGTAAATTCCTGGGACATTATCATTATTCATTTGGTGGCAAAGTAGATACAGTGATAAAAAAAAAATGTAAAAGGACTTAATCGATTATAACTGAGGACATTAAATTATCAGATTTAACAAAATTTCTAGAAACTTAATGTAGCTATCTAGAGAAGATAACGATAGAAAAATTATTACTGCAACCTTCTAAGTCACAAGTCATGTTTTAATTGTTTGAATATTGAACACTGAAACAAGAAATGTACGCGCGGTTCTTACAGAACTTGCGGCAGGAAACACAATATTTTTTTGTATGTTGAACATAGCAATAACAATAGAATACGAACTGATCTTGCAACATTGACTGAATTTCGGACAACAGACAAGGAAACAACGAATGAAATACAACAGACAAAACTTACAACCTTATCATATTTTTTGTAATTGCCCGAAATAGTAATTTTGTCTACGGCAATAATGATCGTAAAGGATCAATATGGACTAAAACACGTTTGTGTAGAGCATTATTTAGTCTTTTAATCAAATTTTATAACCATCATAAACTGACAAAGACACTTAGTTTAACTTGTGCTGAATCGAATACATGCGTTGTAAGAATTCCACACGCGAAATACAATACAACACGTGTTTAGAAATAGCGTTTTCTTAGTCCATTTCTTGTCTTATTTTGTTAAACATAACTGGAAATATATCAAAAAACATCATTCTGATTAAATGAGAAATTAATGGACTAAAATTCGCAAATCCGCACTTTAACAAATCCAATAAAATAGACATGATAATTGATGGAACTATTCTGGGATCTCTAATATATTGGCAAGCTCTCATTGGATCCTAATAATCCTATTTTACAAAAAATTCAATTGGGATGGATTGTCGCAGGCAGATTTAGCGTTTCATCATACAATACACAATAAGATTCACAGTCATGCAACTCATTATTGGTGATAAATACTCCATAAGCAAATCGAACAATTTTGGGATATAGAAAATGGCATATTTAGTAACTTGAATTCATTTGTAAATGACTCAGTTGAAGAACATTTGGTATAGAGCACTATTCGTGATAGTGATAGATGCTTTGTTCTAAAAACTTCATTTAAAGAAACAATAAATAATTTAGGGGATTCTCAAGACCAAGCATACAAAAAATTCTCACTTGAACAAAAATTCGACAAACACCCGGAACTAAAAGTACATAGTACACAAAATTCATGATAGAATACAGAACATTAGAATCAGTGTGAAATCAGGAATCCTGAATTCCATAAATTAATATATTTTTTGCCATATCATGCAATATTTAAGCAATCTAGTACTACTTCTAAATTATGCGTTATATTTAATGGTTCTGTTAAGACTACATCAGATCTTACATCCATTAACGATACTCAATATACTGAACCAACAATACAACAGAATTTATTTTCAATAATAATTAGATTTCGTAAACATAATTATATTTTATCGGCTGATATCAAAAAAAATGTACCAACAAAGGACGGCCGTTTTCAGCGCATATTTTGGAAATCACACAAAACAGAACCACTTAAGATTTACGAATTGAACACTATATTTATGGAACTATATTGGCATCTTTTTTAGCGATTCAAATCTTGCGACAGCTGGGCGAAAATCACAACGACAGCTTCCCTAACAGCAGCCAGTCATTAGTCTAGATTTTTATGTCGATGATTTGTTAACAAAAGCAGACTTTCTAACATGTGCATAAACTCTTAAGGACGAATAAGGATGAATAAAGACTACAATTTTATGTACTTCTGATTTTATACTTCGAAAGGAGCCATCAATAATACTAAATCATTGAATTATGGCGAAAGATCGGCAGGCATCGAAATCAAATCGGAAAAGAAAGCAAAAACATTGACTTTTTTTTGGAATGCACATCAAGATAAATTATATTACTTTGTAAGACCGTTCAATTTTTCAAGATTTCACGTAACAAAACTCCTCTTCAATATATCATAAATATTTGATCCATTAGATTTATTAGGAATAATTATTTCACACGCGAAGTTGTTGCTACAATAATTATGGCAACGAAAAATTTCTTGGGACGAATCTCTTCCTCAAGATATTCATACTTAATGGATAAAGTTTCGAACTGAAGATTTGACTTAGATTTAATTAATAATACTGCAATCTTCAATTGAGCTACAATCGATCATAGAATAATCGAATTACATAGATTTTGTGATATCTTGGAAAGGTATCACATGCCTGCATTTACCTATGGTCACAATGATAATGAACAATAACTTCCTATCGGTATGTACACTTTCTATGTATACTTCCTAGTCAAATTAAAAGTAGTATTATTAAGGAAAACTACCCTTGGATTGCATTTGGAACTCTGCGATGCTTTGCTACTTGCACAACTTATGGAAAACGTGTTGGATTGCAATCTGTCAAGAATTCTGCTGAACCGACTCTATGATTGTAATATTCTGAATTAAGACATCACGATGGAAAATTTTCGTTGCAAATAGAATTACAGAAATATAATAATTAAGAACTATTATGTACTATTTGGAATCATATTCCAATGAATTAAAACGCAGTTAATATGAATTTTCGTCTTCTTTCATCAAAATTGCATATGGCAACGCTGTGATGGAATGGACCAGCGTGGCTGCTAAAGAACTACATGCAATGGGCACAAACAGATTCTTATATCGAAGAGTTATCGGAGGAAAAACCAAAGGAGAAATGTAATTACCTTTTCGGTAAGCAAAGATAAGGAAATAGAACTTTTTTATAATTGACTGCTTCACGTGATTGCTTACTATTTTTAATTCATTAAAAATTTGAGAAGGAGATTGCATAAGGAGAATCTGTCCACGAATGATTCTACTTATTTGCCATTTATTCTTCACATGCAAACTCATGCACGGGATACTCAAAATATCACAACAAACGCACTTCAGAATAAAAATTCAGAACTTAAGACACAATCTAGAAATTCCAAAAGATAATGCTCTGCACTCCTTAAACATTCTTAGATTCTTTCTCACTTTTTAGAGTGGGTGGTAGATTAAGCAATGCCCCAATTAAATTTGAACACAAATATCATTTGTTTCGATTATCATTCATCCAAACCATAAGTTAACCAGATTACTTATTATTCACGGACATTTACGGTCATACAGTAATTAGACTGTAGTTTTTTCGTTACTCAAATTTGGATACCATCTACTAGAAAAATAGTGAAGAACATCATTCGGAAATGTTTAAGGTGCTTTCCACTGAAACTCAAGATAATAACACAAATAATGAATAATTTACTTATTGCCCGGCTTACTCCTGCATGTCTTTTTGCTACCTGTGAAGTGGACTATTCGTATTTAATTAAAGACAGAACGTGTACTAAGGCTTATATTTATTATTCATACATTTGTTTCGCAACAAAGACAGTTCATATTGAATAAGTCATTGATCTTTCTATAAATGCATTCTTAAATTGTTTAAAGATTTATTTATTTAAGGAGATTAAATTGTTATTGTTCGAGAATTACACTACGATATCTATAATGGAATTAACTTTATTAGAACACGAAATGAATTATTTGAATTTAAAAGATTCATTTCGAACAAAGAAAGAAATTTAGAAATAACATAATTTCTTCTAAATAAAGAGAGCTTTATTAAATCAGCAAAAATTCATCTGAAGCGAATAATGGATGTGATACTGACATATAAAGAATTACATACTGTTTTGATACAAGTAGAAATAGTTCTTAATTCCCACTCCTTAAGTCTATTATCATCCGATCTCAATGGCTCTTGGGATCTAACTTCCCTAACATTTAATCACTTTCTGATCGGTGATTCATTTTCCGTCCCTCTTGCACCTGATCTACAAAATATAACAATGAATAGATCGAATAGATTCCAAATCATTCAAAAGAACGTACAACAATTTTGAAGGCGTTGGCAGAATAAATATCTGCACCAACAACGCAACAAATGGCGTGCGATGTCAGCTAACAAATTTGGACCTGATACTACTACTATAGTAGCTAGTAGTAAGGACGATAATTTCCTACCATTACAATAGTGACTAGGACGAATTCTGGAACTACATCCTGGAAAGAACAAAATCGGCAGGATAGTAACAATCAGAACAGCTGAAAGGATAATTAAAAGATCGATGACTAAAGTTTGCATTTTACCTATGGACAAAAATGCCGCAACTACACTACTTCAGGATGCACAAACAAAAAAATATTAAGAACTAACTCAATAGACTCATAATATTTGTTAATATAATCAATGTACTAAACTATTTAGAATTATTTTTTTAGAATTATATGTTGTAATTTACAATGTATTGTATGAATTGATTTCGCACATTTATTATCGGACTTTGCATTATATATGTGATTGAACGCAACGCATTCAAGATGGATGACATGTTCAGATAAGAACAGATATAGACAGATGATTTAGAATAATGTTATAAAAACAATGCCGTTTTTGAGAGAAAAATTTTCTTTGTACATTTAGAAACCATTTGTCATGATTGATTTTGAGATCTGAGATAACATTTCTAACTATGCTAGTCTCAACATTATCTTACCTGAAAAGAATTATTGCAAACACGTACGGAACAACTTTCTGAGAAAATAACGAATTTGTGAGTGGCGTAGCCTCTCGGATTCATTCTAGAGAACTTTCTTTGAACTGAGGTGTCGCTTAATCAGGTGGTTGGTTTGCAGCGTTATCTGTGTAGTCCACAGAAGACTTATAAGTTCATGAGTTAAACATAGAGGGGACTTCAGAAGGTTCCCGTCTTAGGGAGAACTTTTAAAAACGTGCGAAAACTTCAAGAACGGCAGAATTATAAAAACAGCAAGAACTATCAAAAACAACAACAAGAACTTCAGAACTCTCTTTGAACTTTCAACATTAGTGATAGTGTGAAACGTCATGGATTTACCTTTGATCGTCTAGTGAATTAAACTTGTCAACAGCGAATTTCGTAATAATTATTTTTATTACTATATTCCATAATTATTTTTATTACTATATTCCATAGCTTCAGGAACGGGTTAGAATTATATTTTGTATGAAAAAGATATGATCATCTGTATTTTTTTGACCGACTATCATTGTTTTGTGAATGTACTAATCGATTCAAGAAATTATTATCAAGATTATTTTTCAAATCTGTATAAAATAATTTTTATTAGAGATATATATTGGATTGTTCGGAAAGTAATTTCGTTTCTTCACACGAATGTTGTTAATTGAATGTTTATCTAGCCAACTTCATTAAACTGTATTGTTATTATATATTTTGAGAGTTGGAATTTCATGGTTTATTTATAAGAAAAATTCGTTTGATTTTGTGCAATTGTGTTTTTTGTGTATGATGCAAAATTAAAAGGAGCATTTTCGGCATATTTTATTTTTTTATTACTGAAAAAATAAAAATGCTTTTCAGACAAGAAAAAAGTTATGTAAAAAAGTTATGTCTATGGAAAAGATATTATTAAAAGTGTATTAATAGTACACTAATGTCAAAACTGGTTTTCAAAATTTTGTTCTAATAATTTCGACATTAAAGATATGCCACATTCTAGAAGATCAGTTGAAGCTGATGAAAACAAAATAAAGGCATTGAAGTAAATCGATGAATAACACTTCGAGAAATTACTATGAGATTGAATTTATCGAATTCAATTGTTCATAATCACTTCATAATCACATGAAACGATTTTGTTTTGTTTCGAAGCTTGATATTTGGGTTCCATACATTATCAAAGAAAGAGATTTGCTCCGTCGCATTGATATTTGTGATTTGCTGCTCAAGCGTGAAGAAAATGACCTATTTTTAAAGCGAATCGTAACTGGAAATGAAAAATGAATCGTTTACGATAATGTTAAACGAAAACGATCAAGAAGCAATAGAAATAAGTCAGCGTAAGGCACTTCAAAAGCCAATATTCACCAGAAAAAAATTATGCTCTCTGTTTGATGGGAATTGTTTTTTTTTTCTTCTACTTGACAATTGTACGATTAATTCGGAATGTATTGTACTACAATTGGATAATTAAAGGATCAATTGGATAAATTAAAGGATTTCATCAAAAAAAAAAAAAAAAAGATCTGAATTAATTAACAAGAAAGCTGTAATATTTCTCTAATATAACATAGATAATACTAGACCTCTCACGAGTTTATTGACTCGCCAAATTTGGATGGGAAGTGCTACTATACCCATCATATTTGCCAGATCTGATATCCTCGGATTACCACCTGTTTCTTTACAGAATTCTTTAAATAGCAAAATGAGGATATCAAAAACTATTTGGATCAGTTTTTTGCAAACAAAGATCAAAAGTTCTACGAGTATCATTACTACAACCTAAAAGGTAACAACCTGTATTGGACCATAATGATTAATAATTAAATAAAATATATATATGCTATTAAAAAGTATATTTCATTATAATGAAAAATTACTTTCCGAACAATCTAATATAAGATATAATTAAGATAATATATACGAATAAGTTAAACATATTATAGATGTATTAGTAGATATATTAATAAATATATTAGATATATTATAGTTATATTAGTATCATATCAAAATTAATAATTTATTTTATAATAATATATAATATTTTAGCTTACATTTAAATAATTAACATTATTTCATGAATGAAAATAATTTTTATGATTTTGAATATTTAAATTATATCTTTTTTGTTATTATAATTTATGATTGTCAGTAATAAAGTATCTTGAGTGAGGATAGGTGGTTCTAACGAAGCTTCTTTTGTCCCTCTGCCATTCTGCGAGATTCTTTTCAGCAACAGTATCTATGAATTTAAATAAAAATCCGGTTCTGAAATTTATTGAAACTAATTCATTTTTATTAAACAAAAAATTATATAATATGATCATTTTATATTATTTATAAATTTATTTGAAATAATTAACTGTATATAAAAAAAACAATGTATTTATTTTTATTGAGACTCCTATGATTCCTATGCAAGCGACATTGCATAGAAATACAATACTTGTCGTGCATTCAGCTGAGCGTTTTCATTCTTTCATTGTCTCATTCTATGTAATACAAACTTAAAATGCTTATAAGTTGTTAATTAAGCTTTATTGGATATATATATGAACCTTTTTCATCGTTTTGATGTCTATAATCCACATTCCAAAAGTATCCCATATTTTTATAAACATCTTGTATATAAATATATATAAGAATATATTTATTTAATTCAGCATAATTTATAAACAATATATCTCACAGTATATGTACAACTTAAAACTAGAATTTTTAACAAATATTTTAATTTAATACATTCTATAATATCAATATTTTGTGCGTCTAACTAATATAACTATGATTGTTTATCGTCTAACTTTACCAAAAATTTCATACGATACCTATTTCATATGGTATCGTATCTATCTATTTTCAAATTTAATTAATATTTATAATTATATTTATAATTAAAAATCGAAAACTGAATTGCATTTTTATAGAAGTCTCATTCAAAAATATTAATATTGATATTAGATTTTAAATCTCATTTCATTCTTTCTTAAAAGGTCTTTAAAAATTTTTTGTAAATATTTTTGTTGTAAGAGTCTTTATAACATTTCAAATATCGAATTCTAGTAAGTTAGAATATTTATTTATGATTTTTTCTTGCAAAAAATATTAAAAAATATAGTACCATACGAATAAAGTAATTATTAATAATAATAAATTTTTTGTTTTACTTTTTTTGTTTTATTCTTTTTGTTTTTTATTAAATGATATTAAATGATTCTTAATGTTTTAAGAATTTGACAAACATAATATATTAATTCAGTTTTATTTTTTATTAAATAATGCTTAATATAGTAATGATCTTACTTGTAATAATTACATTTTTTTGATTAAAATAATAATAATGTTATAAATGTTAATAGCCAATGTAAAACATCATAGTCTACGTCAATGTATAGAAAATGACAGCATCGATTGTATGATTAATATCCAAAGTATTGTCGGAAGTCGCTTTCCGAACATGAGCTAAAACCTTTTCTAAATAATTATAAATTATATATTATAAATAAATTAAATAAAAGTTAAATAAATAAGAAATTTATAAATAAAAAGAAATATTAGAGAGGATCGAATGCAATAATATTTTAATATGTGGAACAAAATTTTTGTTTGATATCTTCTATTTTTGTATAATATCTTTATTGTTACTATGGTTACTATTAATATTGAATTATTCTTTCACTTAATTTCTATAAAAATTTATGCCTGGAAATATTTCTATAGTTTTTAAAATATTCCGTCCATTATCTATTATTATAAATTTATATATAAATTTGATTTTTCTTAATTCACATTTTCTATCTTCAAAATAGTTTCAATTTTTTTTCAGATTGATTCATTGATTGATTGAATTTTTTCTTTTAAGATTGATAAGTAATGTATGTATAAAAATATAAAAAAATTTATTCATTTTATATTGTATAAAAATTATATAATAAATAAATAAATGTAATAAGATTTTTGTTTTATATTGCATATATTACATAATATTATATTGCATATATTTAAATTTTTATACATATAATGTATATATAATATATGTATAAAAATTTAAATATATGCAATATAATATTATAATTTTTTTTTCTTCATAAAGTTCTAAGTGTTTTTATACATTTGTTTTTTATATTAATATTATTTTTTATATTATAAGATATCTAAAATGATAATGTCGTTTAATGTTATTATAATTAATATAATGTTATTATAATTACTGAACAATAGGATGAATAATAGAACAAATATATAAAGAAACTTTATTATCATTTTTTATATGAATGACATTGTCAAAAAAATTTTTTTACCTTCATTTTTTAAAATGTGTGTCATATGTTTTAAATTCTATATTTTTATTTGGGTATTATGAACAGCAAAAAAAAAAACAATTCAACGTATGTCTTTAAAATGATCTTGACGCAATTCAAAGTGGCAAAGACAAAAAAGTTTTAAAATAGACCAGAATTAATGTTTCTGTTTATTTATGTATTTTTTATTTGATCAAAATATCTATCTCCATTTTTTAAATATTGCTATAATTGTGAAATAAACGATTGATTATAAATATAATCGTTTCTATTCGTATTGTGCAATACATATATTAATTATTCTTGTTTTCATTTCTTCTCATTTTTGGCTTCGTATTTTATAAACTATTTCTTTTATGTATTTCATAAGAACTAATCTATAAATCTTGTAACCTTGCAATTTATTGGTTCACTACATCCAATCTATCGATTTGGAAATATATTATTTAAATGTCTTCTAATTATTAGCGCAATACAGTAGGTTTATTTCAAGAAACGTGAAATGTGATAATGTCTGAATTTAATGCACTCTTTAAAAAAAGGACAATGGAACAATATTTATTTATTTATTTTTACATTTATTTATTTAAAAATTTCCTCATTAGATTAAGAATATATTAAGATTTTAAAGTGATGATTTATTTTCATTCTATATGAATTATTTTGAGACCACCAATATATTATGCCGATTAATCCTTTGCACTTCAAGTCTTTTTCGATCGCTCCAGACGGTTTCCTGCACATTCGATGTGTTCGATAAAATTTTTTACAGCTAACTTAAAATGATTTTATACACAAATTAACACATAAAACTTTTATATTTTAATATTTTATGTATCTTTATATATAAAGAAAGAAAATTAATTTTAATTAATTAATTAAAATTAAAATTTATTAAATATTAAAATCTATATTTTTGTGTGATATTTTATTAAACCATTACCAAGATATATCCTCGGTTTGTCAGGAAAGGTATCATAATGAAATATCGTTTGATATCTTTTATCTTTCTTATTTCGTTGGGAACAAACTTTATAATCTTTCTTAATTCCTGTTAACATAACGTGTAATTTTCTATTCAAATGAATTTTATCAATTGATTTTAACTAAAGTTTTTATATATTGTAAATGAGCATTTATATATTGTAAGTGATCATTTGTTTTTCTGTTTTTTTATTAATTATTTTTTTACTGATTTTTTTTACGAGTAAAATATACGAGTTAATCAAGCATATTTCTAAATCCCAAAAGAAGAGTTTTTACTATTTCAATGACTTCCTTAAAAAATATGTTGAATCATACTGATCCGCTCGATCAACATTTCTCATATATTTTATATAATTTATAATGATATTAGGTTTTTTTATTTTCCATGCTAGAATTAAAATATTATTTTTGTGATATGTTAGCGTGGATTTCTTGTTGAATTCCAGTTTTTTATTAGATTTGGAAAATTCTTTCTATTTGTCAGAATCGTTTCTGTTAAATGGCATTTCAATTTGTGTAATTTTTCAATTAAAGTATAATATAACTTATGTAATATCAATCTGTAAACATATGATTACATCCTTAAGTGTTAGGAATTTTATCTAACAACATTCTGTAAAAGTGTAACGGAATTCTGGTTAAAATAAAAAAAATCTGGTTTTATTAATTTTTCTGTGGTAAAAAATCCGTAATAGAGTAGAATACCATAAATATAGCCAGTGTTCGAATCTGTCATTGTATAAATTTTTATATTCCATTTGATTGGTTTCTTTGGATAGTTAATAAATGATATCCCATATAACCCTTTGAATTTAATAATGGATTCATCCACATAAATTTTCTCTCTCGGTATAAAAAAATTTTGAATTTATGTAATTATATAAAAAGGAAGAAACTTACTAACTGCAAACATGTTCTTGGATATGTTAAAATTATTTTCAAATAAAGCATCCAAAAAATCTGAGTGAATCTATTTCTCGTAAATTTAAATAAAAAGGAATATAACTAACGTTATTTCTTGACCAATATTCTTCTAAATTTATCAAAGGCATAGTTATTATAATTCCAATATCTTAAAAATTCTTTGATAAGTTCGCCATATCCAATGATAATACTTTTCCTTCTAACTTTTTTATTGCATAATTTCATTAATAAGTTCATTACTAAAAAACAGTTTAAAAAAACTAATTCATTTATATTCGAAGATACTTGCGGTTCTGCGGATTTTTCGCTGGATACAAATTGTATTCTTTGCGATATATCTTCTGATTCTGTATATGTTATCTAATCAAAACTTTCTGTGTCTTCTGCGATATCATCACTGGAACATTGCTTTCACATTCACTATTTATTATTCTTATTTTATGTCTTATTATATCTTTTACTTCATTATTCATTCTCCATCTTCATTACTTTTTCTATTGTTAATTTCTTTATGAATTTCGTCATTCAATAGCGAAAAACCAAACTCATCTTCACTTGAAATTAATTTCATTACTAATTTCATTTCATGCTTACAAAACTTAAAAACTTTGAAAATAATATTTCTATTGTCACGACTGTCAAAGTTATCAAAAGTGAACTAACGCCAAAGGTATCCGACTCGTGATCATATTTAATTTGAGATAAAAAAATCTTCAAATGTTACTGTTTATTATTCTTGTTACTGATTATTCTCTAAAGAATTTTTTAAATTTTCTCAATGACGCACAATGGTTCGTTATAGTGACGAATAATAGAAACTAACTAAACTAAATTATATGGAGATTTAATTTTTATTATAATCTATCATTTCATTAAAAATATATAAATAACATAAAAATATAATTAAATATATAAAAAAATTAATATTACATTTAATTAACAGAATAACAAAGAAAATACATAATAATCAATATATAAAAAATATAAAAATATATAAATACACAAATATACAAAAATACAAATATATAAATGTATAGAAAAATAAAAGATATAATATAATTCAAAACAAAATAGAAAAAAAAATTAATAAATATTTAAACAAAAATAAAAAGAACATAACAAAATTATAATTTTTTAAATAGAACATTAAAAATATGCATACAATGAAAAGTTTTATTCATTATTTGAATCTAAATTTGAATCTAAATTCGATAATTTCTTATTATCTTCATCAATATTAATTTCTTTTTTTTTTTCTTTATCTATATTTCTTTTTAATAAATTTTTGATTTCTTGATTTAACTTAATTTTTTTCTTTTTTGATAGTTTTTAAAAATTATTTATTAATGGATCAGAAATTACTAGTAACATTATTAAATTCAAATTTATATGTAACTTTGTCATTTTATGAACAACATTTTTTTCTTGAAATCTACAAAAATCATTGTACTTCGCTTCTTGTGTTTCTTCTGATATTTGACCAATTAAAAGCATAAAAAATTGAACAATACTTTTTACATGATAAAATAATTTGCAATGTTACTACATATTATACCATACGTACAAATATAAATATAAATTTCTTGTGCTATGACAAAATTTTATAAATTTTTCTATATTAATATTACGGCTAGACGATAAAGCTTGTAATAAAATTCTTAAATTATTATTATATTATTATTATATAATTTATTTTTATATTAAAAATTTACGCGCTGTATTCCTCTCATTAGTTAAACTAAAATC